>NC_055971.1:9249829-9399829 GCF_018492685.1 Alosa sapidissima | reverse complement strand
AAGGCAGCCATGCGAACGAAAGCCGAGTTTGCCGTACCATGAGCTCATGCCAACCAATGGGGCGTGCTATTATTTTTAGAAACGCCACATCCCGTGCCAGAAAAACACACATCGCGGGCGAAAAAGAAAAGCACACCGATTTCTGGAGACCTTTTTGTCCATGGACGTAATCAAACACCACAAACATGCTCAAATAAAAATGCTTTTTAGGGCTGTCCCTGATGGAAGCGTATGTTGGGGGGGGGGCTGCTTGTGTAAGCTGCCTGTGTCATGTTTAAGTGGCAGACAGTATGTGGCTGTGAGTGTGTCTGTCTGTTCCATAAGAGCGCTCGGGCCTTTCATCCATCTCCAGCGGTGGTGTGTGTGTGTGTGTGTGTGTGTGTGTTTTTGCGAGTGTGGTCTCATTAGCGGCGGTATCAGCAGTGATTAGAGCAGCCTTGCAGGAGAGAGTTCTGATGGTGCCGCAACTCTCAGGGCCCCCGTTTGAAGCGCCGCAAAAGAGCCGGGAAACAGAAACCTGCTCCCTTTCATGGCCGCTCTCCCGCTCCAGCATCTGTGAGCGGCGCTTCGAGAGCGGAAACGTGAGACCGTTGAAAGAAACGGCGCTCTCCCTCTCTCTCTCTCTCTCTCTCTTTCATTCACTCTCTCTCTCTCTCTTTTCCATTGTCATCATCACTCTTTTTCTTTTTCTAAGGCTTCTCTCTCCATGGTGCTTCCATGTGTCCTCATCTCTCCTAATCTGTCAGTCTTTCTCTCTTTCTTATTCTTTCTCTGCTCACTTTTTTCTTCCCCAGCACCCTCTCTCTCTCTCTCTCTCTCTATCTCACTCTATCTCACTCTCTCTCTCTCTCCATTGTCTCTCTGTTTGTTTGCAGGGAGTGCCTGAGATTGGCACGGCGACGCATCGTTTATTTATGCTCAGGACCAACTTTAATTATTCACCCTGGGTTTGTGTCTTTGCAACAGTGAGCAGCGTGGGTTGCAAAGCAAGTTCACAAGGCTGTATCACTGGGAGAGAGGGTGAGAGGGAGAGAGAGAGAGGGAGAGAATGAGTGTGTGTGTGAGAGAATGAGTGTGTGTGTGTGTGTGTTGGTGCACTCTGTGCTAGAGAGGGAGGATACCTTTTGTCACTTGGCTGGTGCCTCAGGGTTCTTCTGCTAATTCTCTCTTAATGTGACACAGCATGCTTCTCCAGATTAATTAACCATTGTGCTGCCCTCCGAGCACAGATATGAAAACTGTGAACTTTATGTGTGTGTGTGTGTATGTATGTAAGTGTGTGTGTGTGTGTGTGTGTGTGTGTGTGTGTGTGTGTGTGTGTGGGTGAGTGGTGGTGGTGGTGTGTGTGTGTGTGTGTGTGTGTGTGTGTGTGTGTGGTGTGTGTGTGTGTGTGTGTGTGTGTGTGTGTGTGTGTGTGCGTATGTGTGTGGGTGGGTGTAGGTGCAATGAGGAGAGGGAGTGTGTGTAGCAGTTTCTGTGGAGTCTGTCCTTATATACACCGAAATTGCTCACCTTCCCTGGAGGATTGTTGTCAGGGTTGCACAGCTCAGAATTTAGTACTTTTTGAAGGCTTTGAATGTATTCTCCACTTCTTTGATGCGTGGTGGGCTTAACCACATATTGACCTCAATTTATTCCGAGCCAGGTCTCTTTTTGAACGGCAGCTCACTTATGAAGCGGTTTGACTTTGCTGTGAGAAAGAAAAGCCCTAGAGTACTTTTTGTGTACAGGTGTACACACAAAACATACCTACTGTAATCACACATACACATACACAAACACAAACACACATACGCACACACACACACACACACACACACACACACACACACACACACACACACACACACAGGAAAGCAGACGCACACCCATACATGCACACACATACACAAACACGCACATACAAAGGCAAGCATTGCATACATATCTCTTTAACGCGCACAAGCGTTCAAAAACTCACTATCGTGCTCTTTTTTTCTGCCTTGCTGCTTGGAGCCACAGAACCATGAAATATGTGAATGCGTTTATCTATACTAACTTGAGGCTGGATATGTCTGAATTACATTTTCTTTAAAGGAGAACAGAACTATTTTCACTCTCTAATTCGCTCATTGAAAGTGCCATTAAATTCTTAGTGCTATTCAGAACTCTCACCTGGACCTTAACCTGTGTGAGGGGTTATAGAGCGTTTTATTTATTTCATTCATTCAAACGTAAACATAGGAGTTGGCCACATAGCCAGCACATGACTTTTTATAGCTGGCCTGTCTGTGTTGCTCTTCAGGATGTGCCATGCTGGGTTGGGACTGGCAGTGGTAAGTAGACAGCTGTTACTGACTGTGGAAACTGTGACAAGCCACCGCAGCCAGCGTACAAACACAGATAAACACAGACACAGATAGAGACACACACACACACACAAACACACGCACAGAGAGAGACAGACATGCACACACACTGCTTTCTATTTGCATACAGAGATACAGATTCAACACAGACTTACTTACACACACACATTACATCCATTCACACACACACACACACACCCACACACACACACACACACACAGAGACACACACACACACACACACACACACACACACACACACACACAGCCATAGTACCTTTCTTCCAGACACACACCCACACATACATACAATAACACACAGACACTTCCACATCCATACAGACATATACACACCGACGAGCTTCTCAGACAAACTCAGCTCCACAGTCAGTCAGCCAGGCCAAGGGCTTCACAAATCACAGAAATGGACACAGATGACAGAATGGACCATCTCTCTTCCCTAACCTTCATCTCTCTTGTCAGAGTTTTCACTGACCTCTCTAAACAGTATAAAGTGATTCCTGTCACAGCTGTCAGTAGTCCACAACTCACTTAAGGTTACCTCTGTCTCAGTTATACTTTCATCTTTTCAGTCATGAAATATTCTGTGGATATGTTGAGGTTATTTAACACACAGCACCATCACAATATAGCTGCGTGGTTTTGATGACATAGTGTCGGTATTGCTGTGAAAAGTAGTACTAACTTGTTTGAGTGTCTTGTATCCGTAAGTAAAAAAACAGTTTATTTTTTTAGCAGTTTGCAGTGATATTATTCCTGTAAAATCAGCTGTTTGCTAGTGGAAAGGCGCTTGTAGTGGCTTTCTATCCCTGCGTGTCGCCTCGTTCCTCAGAAGCAGAGTGAGCATCGTCTGTGTTGTTGTTTTCCCTCAGTCTCCACTCATTATCACGTTTCCTCTCTCTCCCCACCGGGAACCCCCACAGGCTTTCCCCATCACCTCCAGATGATCGGCGCGTTCATCTCTCTCCGTGCGCGGCGCTCTCTAAACGGCGTAATAACAGGTGCTATTCCCCCGCGCTAATCCTGTTAGCCGCGCGCAACAGCGGCTGAATGGAGTGGCGCATTGTTGGGCCGACCCTGAATGCCTCCACAATGACGCATAAACACGGCTATAACACAGTCTGTGACAGACGTCTATTGCCGAGGGATTACACGTGTGTTTGTGTGTGTGTGTGTGTGTGTCTGTGTGTGTGTGTGTGGTAGTTGACTTGGGACTGACGCCAACACAAATTGGATTAGGGTACGGCAAGCAATATTCCGGAAGCGTTTTTATTATCCCAGGGCTTTTAGTATAATGTGATTACTTTGTAATGCACTTTGTTTTATAGACTATTATCCCTGTGCTATATCCATGGGTCTATTATCGGTAAATATATTCAGTTTGGGTGCAGAAACATCTTCGGGTTGTCACCTGTTGATACAGCTGCGTGGCCTAACTGTCCTGAGAGATAAGGGCCACGGCCAGTAATCATTTATCCTGTGAAGCTCTATTAGTGCAGTAGGCTGTACTGTCTAAACAGCCTTAATGTAAGACTGTCTTGGACAGAGATTATGCTAGCAGAATGTATAGATTGAAAGGTGTTCCCCTTCATACAGAGAAATGGATACTCTCTAGAGGTCAGACGGGATTCTTTTGCAAAACATGAAACATCTGAACACTTACTAGAGCAAAAGTGGTGGTGTGTGTCTGCCATATGTATACCTTTTCATCTGCTGCATCTATCTATCCACATGTATGGAACTTAGCAGTTCTATAGGCAGTTCTTAGCAGAACTTAACATTTTTGGGATTTTGAGTTCTGTGACAAGGAGTGCAATGCATATATCTCTTGGTGTTGTAAATCAGAAATGTCACAGAGTCCAAACTAGTTCAAACTGAACTAGTTTATTTTGTTTTTAAATCCCTTCCAGTGATGCTCCAAGGTTGACAACCTCTTAGCCTGAAGCCATTTGATTGACAGTTGTATTAGCTTCTCCCGACTTAATTAAAGAGAAGACACAGATATAGTGTTGTATGCCTGGAATGTTTGGCTTCAAAGCTGCTTATTTATTTTGTTCTCCAAATATCCTTTTAAAAAGTGCAATTTGCGACTTTGCCGACAGAGAGAATACAACACTGTATTACAGACTGACAGCTTGTACTTTTCTCCTGTTTATACCTCAAGTCACTTTCATTTCCTTTTGGTCTGATTGGAGGCGCTTTCTTCATTATCTCTGTTTTTACCACATAGTTGACATCTCTGTATCACAATTCAACCTGCCGATGTACCCAGTCTCAGGAAATAAAGAAAGCTTTTTCTCCCTCACTCTCATACTGCGTCCTTCTCTCTCTCTCTCTCTCTTTTTCTCTCTCTCTCATTTGACTCAACTCGAAAAAACACTCCCGTGACCTCTGCATGTTTTAGCACACAAGCTGAACAAGGTGTGTCTCTCACACAGACACACAGACACACACACACACAGACACACACACACACACACACACACACACACACACTGACACACGCCTACAGCCAGTGTCACGGCCCTCACCCCCACACCCCCACACAGCCGTGCTATCAGACAGCAGGGGGGCAGAGATAGGATCTGATGATGCCCGATAAGAGTGCTGTCGCTGCTGGGTTGCTGTTCTGTGTGCATAAACAGGGCCAGCGCGGGCTGGGCACTGGGCAGGTGGACGGGCTTTCCCTGGCGCCGGTCCAGTAGTGGAGACAGCGATCAGTGTGTGAGGAAGGTCATCAGGAGGGAGGGATGAGGCTGCAGGACAGCGGGAGGGCACCGGCTGACTTTCCCCGAGGTTCAGGAGACTTGGCAGGCTTAGCATCAGCAGCCTTTCCATGTCTTCCTTTGCTTGCGAGGAGACACAGTGTGTTGCCATTTTACGCATGGTGGAGCATGTTTTAGAGGCACAGGGGGATGTGTAGTAACGAATATCCATGAGAAAATCGAAAATTACTGTAACTGTAAAAAAACGTAAAACCCACAGTAATTTAATTTAACAAATTACTAAAAAATAAATCTCAGTGGCTGATGGTTGGTTTGTGAAAAAACTTCTCCTTGTGATATACTGTACGAATATTATTATTATTTGAGTATAGCAGGTCGCATATTGTCCAGTGTCCCTGAGCATTCTCTCCCTGTGTGCACCTGTGTGCAGGTGATGAACGTGAGCCTTGCGGAGGGGGACACGGTGAGGTTCGAGGACCTGGGCGGCCGCGAGCCCTCGGTGCTGGCCAACGAGTCCATCCTCATGAAGGGCCTGGTGGTGCGCAGCTGGAGCAACCAGATCTCCATCCACTTCCACAGCAAGCAGCCCAAGCCTGGATCCTTTCTGCTCCGCTACCAAGGTATGGCAACAGTGCTATGTCAGAGGAAACGGGCAGATATGCAGAAATGCGGATATGTACTAGTGTAATGTCAGATGGAAAACGATATTTACCATCACAGCAGTTGGGCGGTGTGTCGTGAATATGATGATGCTTCTGATGATGAGAGTGTATTTATTGTGGTATAAGGCACCAAACACTATCCTGGCCTCGCCTGCCTAATATCTCATTTTCATCTCACTGAGATACGAGCGAGTCTGGTGATACCAGGCTAACTAAACACCAGTCACCATTAAAATGCAATGTCAGACTGCTGACATTTCAAGGTACCGGTATGTAAGAATATGCGGGTACTTTTTAGTAAATTCGAGCTTCATTCTCCTTGTTTCATGAATATATATTCCTGTGTCGTGACATAAAATCCATAACTTAACATGTTTTATGCAGTATATATATATGTGTGTGTGTGTGTGTGTGTGTGTGTGTGTGTGTGTGTGGGTGTCTATTTAATATGACCTCATACGTATGGATTATACAGTACATACAGTGTGTACAGTACATGGCATAAGAAATGAGGCCTTGAGGCAGGGCTGTTTGCTGGCTGGCACACTGCCACAGTCTTGCTCCCACCTGTTTGTCGGCATACACGTTGCTTAATTAGATTGACAGGCGTGATTGGGAGTCTAGAGGTGGAGGACGCCGCTCTCCCGGCAGCTTTTTGTGCACTGAGCAGAGACACTCTCTGTTATCGCTTGTCAACATAATAATGTTCACGCTTGCCTGAAATGACAACGGCTGTCAATAGGCTGCGTAATTACGCCTAAATATGGCACCCACAATTCACGCTAATGGTCTTTAAATAGAGACGTCAAAGGGAGGAGGGGAGGGGTGGGTGGAAATGGAGAGACTTACATTTTTGAGAGGGTGTGAGCCGTGTTGCTTTTTGTGCATGGCAAGGTCTGATTTGTTTTCAGTCATTGTGCCGTGCGGCGCGATGAAAGGGAGGAGAAAGTGAGATTCTTTTGTTTCTGTGAACTAATGAACTGTGTCAGCTTTGCAGTGGGGTAATGCAATTTTGCAGAACCCTAATGTGCCTGTTGAATAAGAAAAGCATTTTTCTCTCTGGCTCTCTCTCTCCCCTACCGTTCGTTTGTCTCTTTTGCTCTTTTTACTCTATCCCTCGCTCATTATGCATCCCCCTCTCGCTCCTCTGTATTTCCTGTATGGGGCCTTCACTCCAACCTTCCTTTCTCTCTCTTTTGCTCTGTCTATTTCCATCTCTCCATTTGTCTGTTTTTCTATGTCTCTATTGTCTGTGGCCTTGCCCTCATCTCTCCACCCCCCCTCCCCCCTCTCTCTCTCTCTCTCTCTGTCTGTCTCTCTTCCTCTCTGCCTGCCGTGGCGTGTGGATGGTAATCAGTGGGTTTTGCGCCACCCAAAGTGCAGCCCCTCGTGGGTTACAGGGGTGGCGGCCTCTGTCATGCCTCTATTAAGAGCCTTGCAAACAGCCGCCAGAGCTCCGAGCCGCCACTGCGCCGGTAATGGCTTTCTGTTTCTTTATAAAAAAAAAACCTCCATTTACTTCACACCGCGGGCCCCCGACAACTGGCCCGTCCAATTTAATATGCTCCGCGCACCATGGCATGGAGATCTGCGCGGGGGACAGAAACACCTAATGTCTCCATGGAGATTATGCGTTCTTTGCTTTGCGTGATGTGTGCAAGAGAGGCAGGAGAATGGGGCCTGGGGGTGTGGAGGGGGGGAGGGTTGGGGAAAATTGTTGAGAATCAATGAGGAAAATAGAATGTGCCTCGAATAAAAAACACATTTCCCAGAATTTTCCAGGATAATGGCACAGATGGAAATGCGGGCAGTCAGTGGGATGACGTGGCTTGACGCAGGCTGATAAATGCAGTTGAGTGAAGATGCATTATTACGTACGTGTCAGGCTGCCCTGCGTGCCCTTGTCATGCCCAGTGTGTCATGCCCATGTTCCGGCGAAGGTTCCCATTCATTATGCCACTGGCGGGTGCAGACGGGAGAACTGTGTTGTTTGTGTGTGTGTTTGTATATTTGTGTGTGTGTGTGTGTGTGTGTGTGTGTGTGTGTGTGTGTAGGCAGCCATAGATGTTTGTGTCTAACTGAGCTGGGAGTCTGTGCTGATTTGGTGTCCCGTGGAGCAGCACTAATGAGGCGTCGCTGTGCCCATCCCACCGGTCCAGGCTACACGGCGGCGGTGCCACATGTCTCTACGCTGGCATCTCCGACTGTCCACAAAGCCCCCAAACACAGAGTGGGGAGGGGGTGGCGGAGGCTCACTCCAAAATGCCAGGAGGAGGAGGGCACACACATTAAAGTTTCAGACCGCTCAATAATTCAGACCCAAATAAGGAGGAGGCTCAAAGCAAGCCCAACACCCCCCCCCCCCCCCCATCCCATCCCATCCTCCCACACCCGCCCCCCTCGCCTTAAAGTCTGGGTAAAGGTTAACTTGAAACAGGGCAGGATTGATGGAGAGACGCTATGGAGTGTTTTGGAGGGGTGGGGGGGGAGGCTGGCCTTTCAGTGGCAGATCACCCCCCACACATCCACATCAGTCGAGAGCCGCTGACAACTCAAATGTCATGATCAGGCAGTGGAGAGAGAGAGAAAAGGAGAGAGAGAGAAGAGAAGAAGAGACTGATAGCATCCTCCTGAAGGCTCATTTGGTGGTCCTCATTTGCCGCTGCCTCTTACACTGAAGAATGAACAGCAATCAACATTTGCATTCTGTGGCACAGTCGCTTCAGATGGAGAGCTTGGCGCATAATGGTGAAGAAATCCGCACTATAAGCTAAACAAATTCCACGGAGGATGCAGTGTTTGTATATGTGTGTGTGTGTGTGTGTGTGTGTGTGTGTGTGTGTGTGTGTGTGTGTGTGTGTATGTGTGGGGGGCGGTATCACTGTGAGCCATGCTAATTCCAGTCAAACCTGTTTGAGGGACTGTTTAGATACGCGTGCAGTATTGACGTGCTTTGTGTTTGCGCGGAAGCTTTGCCGTGGTGTAATTACAGGTGGGATCAGTGTCGTCCGCGGCGGGAGGCCCGGGCTGCTCCGGAGGCTGCGTCCGGCTCTTAGGGGGCTCAGCGGGCAGCGGGAGTGCAGCCAGGAGATGCTGTCAGCTGCAGTGCAGATCCACAGGGCTGCTGACGGAGGCAGCTGTGGCTGTCTCTACTGCAGTCCGTGTGTGTGTGTGTGTGTGTGTGTGTGTGTGTGTGTGTGTGTGTGTGGATTAAACCCCCCGGAGCAGGAGATCACCCGCTGAGATTTAGAGTGTTACCCACCGACACAAATCCAGACGCACGAGCCACGACTGTGCAGGGTGTATATTTGTGTGTGGTGTGTGTGTGTGTGTATGTGTGTGTAACTGCTCTCTCTCTCTCTCAAATTCAAATTCAAAGGGGCTTTATTAGCATGACTGTTTGGTACAGTGTTGCTAAAGCTAGTGTTACAAATAACACAGTAGTATCACAAGGAAAAGAAGACAGACATACAGCACACAATGTATAAACATGTGAGCACAAAATAGACAGTATAGAAATAATACTAGAATGATAGGTAGGGGTGAGCATGTGTGTGTGTGTGTGTGTGTGTGTGTGTGTGTGTGTGTGTGTGTGTGTGTGTGTGAGAGCGAGAGAGAGTGCGTCTCTCTGTGTGTGTGTGTGTGTGTGAGTGCGTGCGTGCGTGCGCTCATGTGAGAACATGTGCTTGTGTGCATATGTGTTTGTTTGACATTAGGTTTACTTAAGTCATGTCCCTCAGGTTGTGACATTTTAAGACATATTGTGCTGCCAGGGCAGCAGAGGGCCCTTCCCCAAGAAGTATGGCCATTTTATCATTGTCTTCAACGTCTATAAAATTTGGTATGGTTTGCTGTAAATTTATGAAAAAGGTCCGTCTTAACATGTCATATTTTTCGCAGTGAAGAAGAAAGTGCTCCTCTGTCTCAACCTTCTTTGCCTGACAGTGACCACATATCCTTTGTTCTCTTGGCAGCCAGGTTGTACTGTGTCTTCCCATTTCTATTGCTAGGTTGTGGTCACTAAGCCTGTACCTGGTCAGGATATGCCTCTGCTTCGTATCTCTGACAGAGCTGAGATACTCTGCAAATTCATATTCTCTTTTTAGGATCAGATAGGAATTCATTCTACTTTGGTTGGTAGTTTGGTTTGTCCAATGCTCTAAATATTCTTCTTTTGCTTAATTCATTATTTTGTTGACTCTAATTGATGTTTGGGAAGCAGCGCTGGACTGAGCTTGATGTTTATTAATTGTTGTTATTGAGTTAGTTAACTTCAGTACCAGCTGGCTCAGAGGACACTTTTCAGGGTTCATCTCCTGGGTTTTCAATGCCTCAAAATGGAGGGAGTTCTTAGGACTGCTGTTCAGGTGCATCCAGAATTTTAAGGATATTTTCTGAATAGGTAATGCCAATGGAAAACGACCTAATTCTGCCCTACATGCATTGTTGGGTGTTTTTGATTGAACTTTTAGCATTGATCGGCAAAATTCTGCATGTAGGGCTTCAATTGGATGCTTGTCCCACTTTGTGTAGTCATGCATGCTGAGTGGACCCCAAACCTCGCTTCCATATAGCGCAATAGGCAGGATTACTGTATGCTGTCAAATATTGTACACCAAATTGTAATTGGGATGTTTATTTTGTGAAATTTTCTCTTTATTGCATAGAATGCCCTTCGGGCTTTTTCTTTTAGTGCATTCACTGCCATGCTGAAAATTCCTGATGCAGTAATTACTAGACCAAGGTAAGGGTACTGCATTGTGTGCTCTAGGACAGTGCTACCTAGGCTGAACCTGTATCTGTGTTCCTGACACCTGGGCTTTTTCTCTCTCTCTCTTTTTTCTCTCTCTCTCTCTCTGTCTGTGCTCTTCTTTATCCCTTCTTTCTTCTTTGTCTTCTATCCTTCTCTTGTGATATTCTGTGTTATTTTTCATCTCTTTCCCTCTTCTTTTCTCTCTCTGTGTTATTTTCTGTCTCTTTGTCTGTGGGTATGTTTGGTATGTCTCTCTGTTTGCCCTGTTTGGCCTTATTCTTTAAAAATACATTCATCCGTGTGGACTCACAGTATTAGTCCCAAATGTGTACATTAGGCATGTCTGCACTAACTTATTTTTTTGTTGTTTTGGCGTTTGGCAAATCCATTCCTTGGGCATGCATGATAATTAAGCAATAATGAGGTCATCTTAATTACCAAGGCGTTAAATCACGATGAAAAAGTGCCTGAAAACAAATTGACTTCTCATTAGGCGACATCAAATTAAAGTTAAGGATTCATTAATAAGCTAGCCAGCCATTGCTGCCTCTGATGGAGGCTGGTCTGTGTAGGTCAGCATTGCAAAAGGTTTTACTGTAAACTACACTCTCGCTTATGCTGCTTCAAAACAGGACTGGTAGGAGTTCTTCCAAGAAAAAAACAAGGTTACAGAGATTGAATGATCAGAGGCAGCAATTTGCATTTTAGCCCCCTTACATGTCAGAAACATGTTATTTTTTTACTCTTCGGTTTGTCTTTGACTGGCAGAGATTTGTGTGGTTGTGCAGGCTAGTTTTTAAAAAAATTCATTTTTAATGAAATCTTTTTATAATTCACAATGTATAATTTTTTTGATATTATCCTTTGTATTTCATTTGACTCTTAATTTAAATTAAAAGCCCTCAAAGCATAATTGTTTCAAAGAATTGCTTCACATTGTCTTTTTCATTTCCCCCCTTCAAATCCTTTGTGCATAAAGCAAACACCCCTTTCTTTCCCTGTAGGAAGAGTAGACTCTACCCATTTGAGAGGAGGACCACTTTGATGTTTCACTTTTCCCTGGTTAGCGGGATCACCTTGTACCGCGTAATGATGTGTGAAAAACGCGTTCAGACAGGCATTGAGAACGTGGCAGATCTGATTACCAAGCGGACAGCGTCGCCGTCTTCAGTCGGCCTTATCAGCGCACTCTTCATCAGCACGCTCCTTTAGGGCTGGCAGCATGATGAATTAAGCCGTGCCAGTCAAGAGGACATGGGCAGCTTGACTGCACCCCCCCTACACACATACACACACACACACACTATCACCCCCTCCCACACACACTGCTATCACCACACCTCCCCCATCCAGGTATTACCCAACCCGCATTAAATATGCCGCTGGAATATGCATGTCCTGTCACCCACTCCTACTGTGTTTGTGCATGCATCTGTGCAGGTGCCTGTGAAAGACAGGTGTAGAGAGGTAAGCAGATAGGAGACGAGCAAGCACAGGAGAGAGAGAGGGGCGGTGGCTGAGCAATGGAGATTCACAAATGCAAAAAAATGGGTTCTAATTAAATCTGAGTGGTTCCTTCCCCCTCTCATTGGTAATTACCTTCACACGAGGAGTCAACAAGCTCAGAGGCAGGAGAAAGGCAGCCATATTGAGGCTATGCGGAGAAGTAGCCCTTGAGGACCCAGGGGGGAATTCAATAGAAAGACTCACAAGTCTGCAGCAAAATGAGATGGGAGACCAGATAAACACTTATGGGAACTGTAGTTTCTTTTTACGTCCTGTTCCTCCGGTAATTACATTTAAATATTTCTATTGCATATTCTTCCCCTGTCTGTCCAATCTCAAAACCAAATGTCAAAATTAGTTCTGAGAGCTGTTCTTTTTGCGTTCCCTTGTCTGAAGTAGCATTGAAGCACTTGCACATTTTGTACTCAGTTCACTATTTTATACTTATTTCTTATTTTTGTCATCTCTATACTACAACATATGAATTTCCCCTGGGGATCAATAAAGTATCTATCTATCTATCTATCTATATAATTGATTTTATTAATACTACCCTACTACCGTATGTCTCTCACATTCCCTCATTTGGCTCTCAGTCGATTTTCATTGCCAATGTTATGCTCTGATTTGAAAGACACCAACAGTGTTAAGGGAGGGGGGGGGGGGTGCGGGGCGGGGCACCTGACTCACTGGTTGGCCTTGGTTCTGATAAGGACTCTCTCTTGGGCCCTCTGTCTGAAGACATGGCTGTCTAGAGGATGCCTGATTATAAACAGAGCGCAGAGTGGGATTTTTTTTTTGGAGACAGAGCTTTGACATTTTGTCTCGTCGTGGCTTTCAGCAGCCGGCGCGTCAGGTGGACTTAGCGCACCCACCAGCAGCAGCACCGGCGCCATAATTCACCTTTCCGCCACGTTCACCTTTTGGCTCAGACGCTTCTCTTTCTGCAACATTAGGTTTTATGCTCCCCTGCCGTGTATCATTGGGGTTGCCATTAATGAAATCCTACTAGTCCTGCCTTTAAGTGCCACGGGCCGCTCGTCTGTCAGTTTCTGTGAACTTCATTTTGTCCTCTGCCAACATTCTGCCACATTCTGTTCTGGAGTGTTCTCTCTCTCTCTCTCTCTCTCTCTCTCTCTCTCTCTCTCTCTCTTTCACTCTCTCTCTCTCCTGTTACCTTTTATAAATCTTGTTTTTCTTTTCATATAATTCCGTCTCTCACTCTCTTGTATCTTGTCTGTATCTTATCTCTCCATGGCACCTTCTTCCTCTTCTCATCTCTTCCTCTTCTCTTCCTCTTCTCCTTCCTTTTTGTCTATCACTCACTAGCTTTATCCTGCACCTCCCCCTGGTCCCCACTTGTCATCCCCATCATTTGGCCCAACACCATGTGGCTGTCATCACACAGTCTCTCGCGGTGTGTGGAGTAGATAGCTCAGCATGAAACAGAGTGGTGACTGACGGGCAGAGTGTCGGAGCGATGATGTGTGTGTGTGTGTGTGTGTTTGTGTGTGTACTTATGCAGGGTAGGGTCGTACTGCTAGGAGGAGCCTCAGGTGGATGCAGGCAGCTTAAATTAACCCCTTTGCCAGCCCAACCCTCACCCCCCCCCCCCCCCCCGTCCTGACACACACACACACACACACACACACACACACACACCCCACCAGCTAGCTGAGTGGCGACTGTCTGATCTAGCTGCTAGAACTATTCCGTCTACCTTTCCCCTCTCTGTTGAGCCTCACCCCTCCCCTCCCTCTCCCTCTATGCATGTGTCTATTTTTTGAAAAGGTGTAAATCTCATTCATGTTGGCTACCTGCCGCGTTTGTCCTCCATCCAGCTGAAGTGGAGCTCAGAGAGAGTCCACTGTTGCCACATGCCTGGGCTGGCAGCCCACTCTGTGGACGCCTGATGATTAATAAAGGTTTATCTACATCTAACACTTCGCAAATGGAAGTAACGACAGTAATTGCATGCAAATGTCTTTCAAGCTGTAGGTAATGAAATGGTAATGTTATCATTTATCAGATGCAAGCCATCCCTTTGGAAGCAGATCAGTGGAGAGGCAGGCATGGACTTGACAGAGCTCGACGTTAGCAAGAAACTCCTTTTGGCTTCACTTATGTGTGTTTGATAGCGGTGACCTTGTCCCTGATGCTGTAGGTTGGCAGCCAATCCCTTACACAATGTTTGGAAACTGAACCTAAAGCTGACTCAACCACGGGAACATTATCTCCCCCTGCTGGTTGACGCCAAGTATAGCGTCTCTGTCACAATCCCTCTCTCTCTCTCTCTCTCTTTCTCTCTCTCTGTCTGTCTGTCTCTCTCTTTCTCTCGTTCTCTTTCTTGGTCTTTCACCACGGAGGAGGGGAGAGATGGTGGGATGGCCCATAGGTGCAGAATGTTGGGTAACGAGGGAAGAAAAGCACCAGCATGTGGGCGGGAGATGAGTGTGTGGGAAGCTTTGGTGGCGAGGGTGTGTGTGTGTGCGTGTGTGTGTGTGCATAGGGGTGGGGGTATGGGTTGCGGTTGCAGTGGCGGCTGACAGAGACACGCTTCTCCCACAGGGTCCGTCGGCTGTCACTCACGCTGACGCCCCACCGCTGACAGCCGCATCTGTTTGTGTCACCCTGTGTCTCCCAGCTCTCCACCGGAGGCCCTCTGGGAGACATCCTCCCTCTCTCTCTCTCTCTCTCTCTCTCTCTCTCTCTCTCTCTCTCTCTCTCTCTCTCTCTCTTTCTCTCTCCTTCCCTCCCTCTCTCTCCTCCCTTTCTCTCTCTTGCTTCCGCTTGTTCATATTAATACAGGGGCATCCTGCTGGGACTCTTCCCTACCACACACACACACACACACACACATACACACACACACACACACACACACACACACACACACACACACACACACACACACACACACACACACACACACCACTGATGTGGTGACATGGGGGGTAGAGAGGTTAAGGGGTCATCCCCACTTCCCCTAGCTCCAACCATCAACGAGATAACAAGTCTCTCCTTGGGGATGGGAGCATAAAGATGTAGACGTGTGTCTGTGATGGAACACGGGATGGATCTCGGGGTGAGACTGAACCCTGGGGCCCCTACATGGGTGTGGGCCTGATGATTTCCTCCCTCAAAGGACTCCCAACGTCTGCGAGGAGAGATTCTGTCGGCAAATTTCATCTCTCTCTTTTGGGGCGGGTTGTTTGTTTATCACTCTCCGAGTGTGTGTGTGTGTGTGTGTGTGTGTGTGTGTGTGTATATATGTGTGTGTATTTTTGTGTAGCTACTGGAAAAGGTGTGAGAATGCGTAGGGGGTATGCATGTTTGTGCATGTGTGACTGGGTGTGTGAATAATAATGATGATGATATGATACAGCGCAAGGATTTATAATAGAGCTGGAGCACGCAGTGGCACAGACTCAGAGGCCAGTGGGATACATCCGTAAATGTCCTTTAAGGTCTTTATTTGCTGCTGCGTTCCATCCAGTCTGGCTTATTCCTCCTCCTTTACTGCCTGGCAAATTGCCTTGTTCATCGACCTCGTCCAGGGCAGTGGCTTGTCAACAAATACATCTATATTAATACGCAAATGAAATATGCGGTTGGTGCAGTTGTTAGTAAAGCAGTCAATAGTGACTTGGCTCTGCTAACAGGTTTATGAAGGGGGAGAAAAAACAGACATGGTGCCCTTGTCAATAATTCTGAATTAATGATTTTTTTGCACATATTTTGTTCTGGAACATTTTAAATGAGCTTATTATGTGGAATCAGCTTTTTGATAAATATTTAGTGTTTTGTACAGAATGTCTTTTCTGACTTTTTTGTTTTGTTTTTTTATAAATGAGAACATCTCCTTCCAAGTCACCACATTTCCCGAAGAGCTTGCGCTGGACACTTCAGAACAAAACGTGTGAGAAGAGTCTGTTAATCTGCAGTGCTGTCACGCCATGAGCTTAATTTAATAAAGACAACAGCGAAACAGGAGAGCAGGTGTGGAGGGGCACAGTCTGTCCTTTGTTAGAATGTAATGAGTGGACGAGAGGCAGGTCGCATTGCGTGGCAGAGCCAGCAGCTAAAGCGGTGGCACACATACACACGCACGCACACACACACACTCTCTTTCTCTCTCTCACACACACACACACACACACACACACGCACACACACACACACTCCCACGGCGTGTCCACAGCCCTTCGGCAGTAATTTGAGGCACGGCGAGGGACGATGGCCAAGCATTAGTTTTGTTTATCCTCCATTAGTGAGACATGATTCTCTGTGAGCCCATGTCCACCCCTGTCCACCCTTCCTGAATTCGTTGTTTTTTTTTTAGAGCTAATTTCTGTTCAGCAATCAGCTTGCTGTTCGTAGGCTTTCATTACCACCAAACAAAAGGTGGAAGGCGTACAGGGTTGTGTCAGGCATTGTGTCTGTCGCCAAGGTGATGCAGCTGCACCCAGCATCAGGACCACTGCCGCAGTAATAATACAGAACCCTGGTGACAGCATTAATGGCTGGCCGAGGCAATATGCAATTCATTACTAAAGATGTGCAAACGCTTTTGGGAAACGGATGTGGATTACTGTTATTCAGAAAGAATGACAAGGTAGACACTCCTCTCCACACACAGACCAACAGGGCTAGAGAAATTGTATTACACACTTGTTTTCCTCCTCATTTCCCTGGCGTTTTTGCACAGTTATACGCGTTTGCACAAATATGCCCTCGTCTTGTAGTTAGGCTCCATCTCAATGGAAAAAGCAACACTTTGCAGATTCCTTTCTTCGCCAGACTGAATGCAGGTTGACAGCAGCTCAATATGTGAATCCTATCTCGGTGTAAACACATGGAGAATTTCAAAGTTCACTGGGTGTTCTCGTTAATTGCTGCCCGACAACTATTTTTTCCTGAGATTGATCCAAACACACAGCTAATCCATATGATTTCCAATATTATTGTGGATTTACCAAACAACCAATCATCCCGTCGCGAGTGTTTATGTGCTGGTTGAGGAAGCCGACTGCATCCCGTTCTCCTCCACATCATTTCTCTGCTGATTGGATGGCACTGCATGTCACCAGGTACAAGGCTCTATTTTGGAATGGTCTATAGCTTTGTTTTGCACAGTCTGCACTGCCGAGACAGCCAGAGAGATAGAGAGAGAGAGGGAGAGAAGGAGAGAGAGAATGGAGATTGAGTGGAGGATTATTGGAGTGAGAGCTGTGGCTGTGGGGATGTGGGAGTGGTGTGTGTGTGTGTATGTGTGTGTGTGTGTGTGTGTGTGTGTGTGTCTGAAAGGGAGGGGAACTCTATCCCAGTTTTAGTGAAATCGTGGGAGCCATGGGATGGCCTGTCAAGTGTGAGATGGGACGCTGTCAAGCTGTCGACAGGCTTCATGTGGCTCTCCCCCTGGCTGGCGCGCTGACACGCGAGGCCTCCGGGTCTCCTGATGAATTTCCTCGGACACACTTGGCAGGGTTCCGCCGGCCTTCGCCAGGGAGCTCTCGGCAGAGCTGCTGTCAGCGTGTGGCGTGTTTGCACAGACAAACGCTTGTGATTAGGCTCGGCCGACCTTCCCCTGGCAACCCCTCTGCACAAAATGAGGCTGCGCCATCACCAGCCCGGCAAGCAGACCGAATGTTGGAATCGAATGTTTCGCCCTTACACCATGAACATTACAGACAATGCTCTGTAAAAATCATTGTAGTTACATATTACAGAATGGCCTTTTCCTTTTCCTTATTGCGGCCGACTATAGTGATGGGTTTTATTGAAATGTAATTACACTCTCGTTCTAAATGTACCATTTATGATCTGATATTAAATGAGATTTTATTCAGTCAGAATGAAAAGTCATTTGAATGCACTGTAGCTACAGCAGAGAATGAATCACAAGTTTAAGCAATTGTATATTCCATGTGAAAGTCATACTGACCTTAACTCAATTAATTTGTGTAACTTGTTTGTAATGAATCACTCAGAAGTAATCACAGTTGTGTGATTTGTCATTAACGAACACAAGGCAAATGGCTTTGTGGATTTCTTTTTAATTAATTAACAATGATATCAGTTTTTAATGAAAACAAAATGGCATGTAATGTAACCAACCAACCCACAATTATTAGCAGGAGGCACTCATGTGCCGCGGTGGCACGTACCCTCTTGAAAGGAATTCATCGCAGAGACCACCTGCCCAGCCTGACTCGCAGTCACATTCATTTGTTCAGCCCATGGTAATTATGAGAAATTGATGTTAGCCCAGCTGTGCGGGAGAGGAAGAAAACACTGAATGTTCCTCTTGCAAGGAAAGCAGGATATTTCATTTGCTGGAGCAGCGCACTTCCATATCAGAGTTTTGATTAAAGGGCCATCTGGGCATTCGGCGGGCCTTATAAACATCCACGGCCGCCAGGGAGGTAGGGAGGGACATTAACATGACAGACACGGAGCGCAGCCTGTCACCGCGCCCACTGGAAATGGAAGAATGACCACGGAGTAATTCAGTTTCGTCTGACCCTCAGCTGTCTTTTCATCACATCGATGTTTGTAAAGTCGCCTGACAGGAAGGGCCTCTGGGCGACAGTTCCCTTCCAAACTGTGCCCTCAGAGCTGCATGGCAATCTAGTGTCGCTGAATATCCATAGCCATCATTACGTTATGTGCTGACCCTGAAGAGAAAAAAAAAACAGACTTTTCAGACATCATGTGGGTTCAGTATAAAAGTTAAACCTCCGTGGGCTGAGCTTGCCATTATTCTACGTGTGTATTATATATGTGCTCCAATCAAGTGCCAACGCAGTGGCAATTGTTCAAGTCAGAACACATTTCCGGATCCGTCTGATGTTGGACCCCCGAAGTTCTGCCCATGTCAGGGCTGTAAATTAGTCCCTCAGCGTTGCCAGGATACTTCATTGTTTTGTCATTTACTGACCTCTTGGGGTGCCCTCACATCATTAGTGCAGACATGTGAAAACAGATCTTTGCTGTACCGCGGCTAATTCATTGGCTTTGATAAAATTATAATTACTGCCACTCATAAACTGACTTATGGAGGGGATGGGGAGAGAGAGAGAGAGAGTTGATAGGAGACGCTCTGATGAGTGGAATTAAGAGTTTACTAGGGCCATGAGAGAGTGAATGTGACAATAGCCTATTGTAGACATGAAGCGATTGAACTCTTCATCACTAGATTTTCTCACCTGAGGTATCGGTGCAAATTGATGTGTGCTCAGGGATGTTATCTCCATGGGAAGTGATCAGAGTTTTCCCTGAATCTAAAAAGTGTATGTGTGAATTAGCTCACGTCTCCCTGTTTGTTATGCATGCCAAACAAGGAAGGTAGCCTAGAAAGGGCAGCAGTATAAAGAATAGTGTTGCATTGTTAATTCATGACTGATTATGTGGGATAATTTTTATTTTTCTCATTGAATGTTTAGTATACCTTATATACATGTAGTGAAATCTAATTGTCATCTCCTTACTCTGACCCTTGTGTTTTCTGAAACTCCTACGTTAGAATGTTTAGTTAAATTAACCCTTGTGTCAGCGAATTGTGGGTAACCCTCAGGATGGGGGGTCATAAACATTTCTTATCTTTGTCAAAACACCAGATGGTTAAGTGGGGTTGTAAACATTTCTTATCTCTGTTAAAATACCAGATGGTTAAGTGATTAATGGAGGGTGACAACTTGTGATTTTCCATGGGTGTGGGGTAAGGTATAAGAGTTGGCTTCACCCACAGATGTGTGGGCTTGTTACTTTGACATTTCATGTGTGTAACATGCTCCCGGCGTCGTGAATAAAGCTGCAGTCTCACACCAGTTGTCTTGGATTAATTTTGACCACAATTATATAACGCAACATTATACAACTCAATTATTGTCTCATTATGCTGAAGTCGTTTAATTAACTAGTGTCAAATTTTGGGTAGGGGTCAGTGCCAGTCTGCCCATCCGCCTAATAGGTGTTACCCAGGTGTTTAGAGGGTGCTATGGTTCCCTTGGGAGCTCCATCAGCCAGTTTCTGTAGGCTTCTGCATCCCCTGTGCTCTCGCTGCACAGGAAAGGTTAATGAGAGGTAGCATGAAATCCAATCCACCGTTGAAAGAGATTTCCCCGTCACACACAATTATCCTTCACTGGATCTGATGAGTTGGGTGCACAGACTAGAGTGAATCCCCTCAGCACTCCATAATTAATGCCTGGGGCGGAAAGGGATGATGTATATTTCATCGAGTCATGCAAAATACAGGAATCTTAATAGACAATTCGTCTCTGTTAACGGGACTACATGTCGGTCTGTGTCGAAAGACGGTGCCGTAGGGACAGGATGCCAGTGACGCTTGCCCTCCATCATGTCCTGAATTTGGAAATAGTCCTGTGCTTATCGCCAAAGACTTCAAGTGTTGGTCGTCTTTCGATGCACAGGAGTGCGCAGAAAGCCACGGCACCAGGGGATGGCTCTCCGACACCTAGGAGAGGATCCGTTCCACCAGCTCTGATGTGTTCTCGGAGTGGCCATACGCGCAGGGCAGTGACGGCCTCTCCTGCCTTATCTCACATGCAGCAGGGCTTAATGCAGGAGATAGACCTGGCGCTCAAGTGCTCAGACGTCTGACTCTAAAGCTCTCTGCTCTCATAGCTAGAGCATTCTCTCCTCTCAATGCAACATTAGGATAGATTCAAACATGTGATTTTGCACTGTAGATATTAACGTTATATACAATTTGTAAATGTGTACTATGTGAATGTTTTGATCCTATGAATAATATTATAGCTATTTGGTGGTTTAAATATTGACAATAATAAAATATTAAAATATTATAAATGCTGAAATATTTATTCAGAGAAATGAAAACAGTGATATCAACTTTAGTTTACACTCACAGCTTGTCAGTAACAGAGATAATGTAAAATGAATAATATAAAATTTAGATATTTTGAATGTGCATGTCATGCATATTCAAAACATCCACTTGCTGTATGCAAGGTTATGCCCAAACATTGACTGGTATCTGGGGAGGAACCCTGAATTCAGGCCCCCTTGACACCCCTCCCTTTGAAATCTCTTTAAAAAAACCCAGTGGACCTGGTCTCTGTGGAGAGACAGATCCATTTTCCTCTCTCATCCTCCACTCCTTTGTTCTCTCTCTCTCTGTGTCCTGTGCCCCACTGTCCCCTGCTGTGATGCATAGCACAAACGGTGGCACAGAGGGATTGGTGTTTAAGGACCGTAATGCACGTTGAGCCAGATGCCCGTGTACTGGGGCCTGAGTGGATTACTGTAACAGAGATGTGCAGGTAGTGATGTGTACAAATGACTTACTATCCTAGGCACATGCTGAAAGCCTATGACAATGGATGTCCCATGGCAGGTGTGTTTGTAGGCCTGTTTGTTGATGTGAGCGGGAATTTGTGTGTCATGTACACATTTAAGACAGAGTTTAAAGTCATGCCTTACGTATACACTTGGCACTCTGCTTTATTGTTAAGCTTGTTTGTGGCCCAATAAAGCAAATGAATAGCAGTTCAGATAAATATTCCTTCACTTGCATCCATCCACCTCTCCATGACCATCCGTCAGCGTGAGATGCCCGTGGACGTTCCTCTGGCTTAGCCTGTCCGCTATCATTATGGGTTAACTCTCCGCCACCTCACCATCATTAGTTATAGCATCAGCCGTGCTGCCATAGCCCTATGTGCATTTACCACCGCCGCCATCATCAATTCCATGGAGCCACCTCTAGGGCACCTAATGGGGGACATTAGCGTTGCATCTGTTGCCGTCACCCCACCCCGCCCGCTAATCTCCCTGGCTCCAGTTACCATGGTACCGCTGCTGCTTCTCCTCCTGCACCAAAAAATAAATAAATAAATACATAAAAAACAATTGGGCTTTATGGCCTGGAAAGCTGTGAGGGCTACTGTGGAAAATGGAGGAAGAGGCATAGTGTGTGATTTAATGGCAGAGGGACCAGCCTCACATAAAGCTCCTCTCCAGTGCACCCCCCCCCCTCCACCTCCACCCACAACCCTCCTCGCAGCCACTTCCATATTAGTCTAATTGAAACGGAAACGGCGGGGTGATAATGCTATAACAACAAGTCTGCTCGGCGCTTGGGCCCCGCTGCGCTGATAGGCCGGTAATAAAGCATAAATAAAATGGATGGCTGGGGGAGTGTCAGGGCCCCTGCTTGTTGGCTCATTGACTCTGCTGGAGCAGCGCTGCCACCGTCTCAATGAAGAGATTAGACAGAAGCAGCAGGAATGGGGGGAGGCTTTCTCTGTGCGACCGCACAGTGTCATCTCCTCACAGCCTCTACCTGTCGGGGGGGGGGGCATGCTAACCATGTAGATATAGTCTGGGGGCACTTTTTTCCGTGATGTGATCTGTTATGTTTCTTGTACCTGGATATAGAATTTCTGTTTCCTTATCACAGAATAGCCTACTGTACCACAGAATACTATACTCTATACTCTATTGGGAGATCTGTTTCAACATATCAAAAGATTCCAGGAGCGATGTCAACATGTATGCTTATCATCCACTTTATCCACATAATTAATCCACATAATTATGCATATAATGAACAATCATGTGTTTGACACTTTTGTAACACCACACACCTGGATTGGGTACCATGTGTGACTCGTTGGCATTCATAAGTTATGCTCTGGGTGTTCCTTGGCCTTTGTGCCTCTTGCTTAATGGAACTCCCACCCATTAAACAAAATGTCAGAGTTTGGCCAACAGGAAAAATTACACCTATTTATCAACTGGCATGCTAGGAGAATGGAATCCCTGCACGTCAGACACCGAGCGCAACCTCCACAAAGCACAGAAATACAAAAACATCAATTTTCGCTGACAGGGTCCTCCACAGGGTTAGAGACTAAGCTGAAATGAAACTGTCAAGGAGGCAATTTTTTTTTTCTTCTCTTTCAAAAGAACTGGCAAAGGGATTGGCAATTTGCTAGTTCTTCGATTTTAAGAGAATAGCTTTGGTAAGCAGCACGAAAACTTGCACAAATAAGCCCACTCACTTAATTACAGGGGGAGCCGATGAAAAATGGCTGTTGTGCTACAAGGGCTCAAAGAGATAAATTTACAGTAAGTGAATCGTATTGTGGATTTGTGGGCTGTTTATCCTTGGCGAGTGGATCATACTAAACCTATTGTTTTGACGTGGTGATAACGCTTAACCCTGTTAGCTTGTGTTTATTGTGCTCTGGTGTTATAGAAGATCCTCTGATGGAAGATTGCTCATAGCATCCTGCCCTTATAATTTAGAGCTCAGCCCTGGCTATGGGAATGATTGAGGGCCTGATTCTATGGCTATTACTTGTGAGTGGATATCGGAGGGATTGTGTGAGACACAAAATATTATTGCCTGTGTCTGGGGCTCATATGACTTTATATCATGCCATGCTTTTGCTGCTACACAGTTACCTGAAATTCTATATGATGGTGTGGTGTGACAAAACAGTGTTGGGTCAAAGGTTGTGATTTATCGCTCTATTTAGGCCTGTACATATTTTCTTGGCCCGAGGTGCAGAAAAGAGTTCTGTGGCGACGAAAATCAATGTCCGGGACCTGGTGCTGAATTGTAACAACCGACAATAAAGCTGGCACAGTTACTGTGAGACGTGTGCTAGAAATATCTCTCTTATAAATTGCAAAATAAGTCCTCTGGGGCAGCGAGGGTGACAAATGGGAGGCAGTAAAACAGGTCTTAGTTAAATGGCTGCCGCAGGTTCGCTCTAGGATTTACTCTCTGCGGCTCTTTTCTGGCATTGCCAAGGCTGCCTTTGTTTGCCCACTGGTGTGATGTGGAAAAATTTGGACACCTTGCACACCTTTGCTGTAGCTGATGAAAAAGTGCCAGCAGTTTATAAAAGCTGTCTACGGCCAGGCCTGCACCGCACATAGAGATGGAGATCTTTCTCTCTCTCTCTCTCTCCTCCTGTGAACGTTCTCCCGAGGATGACAGCGAAGCCTGAGGCTTTGATGTCAGTGCTCATACGCATGAATGAAGAGAGGCTGGTTTGAGAATCAGGGTGAACCCCGCTGCTTGTGTAGGTGATGATCTATACCAGCAAGCGCTCTTTCATTTTGCCAGGCCACTTATAGCTTTCAGCTCTTGTGCACACAGTGGGCAATAGGAGGTCTTTATTTTGATAGAGTAGGTATTTAAAACGGTACAGAAGCACCTTGGCTGGGCTAACTCTAAGGCCATTGGTTGCTCTTGAGTGGGCACAGCTATTGAGGCCGAACAGAGTGGAGCTAGAAGTGTGTGTCCGCGAAGAGGTCTCCTGTGCATTGTGTAAAAACCCTATTAGCACTTTGCAGAGTAATTGTCCCTAACGGAAATCCAAGCCGAATTTCTAAGCCTGCTAATTTGCCCATTAGCAACATGTACACGCACTCATCGCACAATAGCCTTTGCTGCTAATTACGACGAGAACTATTGCGTGGTGACCCCAGAGCACCCTCACCTGTGCATTGGACCTCACCAACATGTCCCTGTAGGCAGTTGGCAGCAGTCATATTTTCTCTTTCGCATCTCAAGAATGTAGTTTAAGCATGGGGGGGGGGTTGTAGTAGGAATGGGGAGGCGTCACTGGCAGGTTGGGACAGTGCTGTTTTATGGCACCCATTAGGGGCACCGCGGGCCTAATCCATCATCCTGGGCAACTAATGATTGCCTCCATACATCCCACTAGACACAATCTACTTGGTGGACAGGGACGGGGGACATCGTACCAGGTTTGGGTCCATTTATCTTCCCACGGATGCGCGTCTTGCCGAGCGAGAGCGGGTCAGCCTGACTGGTCAGGGCAGGGAGACTGGGACTGCTTGGGCCTTCACATCAGGGACAAGCCCACTGAGAGGGGCTGGAGTGGCCATCACGTTTGGCTCAGTGCACTAGAATAACTCGTGAGGCTGGAGAATATATTTCAAAAGTTGTGTCCACAAACCCAACCCCCCCCCCCCCCCTCCCACACACACACACACACACACACACTCCAACATCTGAACATCGCAGTGTGCTGCTCATGCAGAGTTGTTGTTTGTCTCAGCATGTTTCAGTGAATTAGACTTGCAGAGGACGAGACGCTGCACCAAATATTAGACTACTACTGAGCGCGCTCGCTTTGAACGAATGTGCTGACGAGCCTGCGGCTCTCTTCTCTTCTGTCCTCTCTCTTTGCAGCGTTTGTTCTGAGTTGCCCATTCCCCGAGCGCCCGGCGTACGGAGATGTGTCCGTGACCAGCCTGCACGCGGGCGGAGAGGCCTACTTCTACTGCTTCACTGGTTACCAGCTCCAGGGCCCCCCCACCTTGACCTGCCGCAATGCCACCACCCCCTACTGGAGTGGCAAGGAGCCGCAGTGTCTAGGTAAAAGAGAGAGAGAGAGAGAGAGAGAGAGAGAAAGATGGGAGGAATGCATTTACACCAGCGTAGTGTTGCAAATACATTCAATGTGTCATTGGTATTCATCACAAGAGAATATGGGCGCACACACACACACACACACACACACACACTCACACACAGACATGATGAGAAACATCAGAGGAATGTAGAGGCAAACCTTCAAGTGCTATCGCCCACACACTCACTGTCTTCTCTCCTGTCTATTGCCATATATGGTTGCAGATGCAGTGATGAATCAATCCCCACTCTTTTATTTCACTACTTTTCCTCTTCGATCATGCACACGACATCTTCCTTTTATATATCACATATACACAGTGTTGGGGAGTAACGGAATACATGTACCGACGTTACATACTCAGAATACAAATTATGAGTAACTGTATTCCGATACAGTTACAAGTTAAATAGTTTGTATTTAGAATAGTTACATTGTTGAAATCAATGGATTACATGACGATACGTATCTGTTTCATAAGTTTGTTCACTCTCTAAATAAATTAAGGCAACTTCATTTCCCAGAAGCTCCTGAAAGCTATGATGAATTAATTGTTTACATGTTTAAATCCAAGCCCTGCCGTCTTGCACTAGCCTCAAAACGCAGCCAGCGCGCATTATGGAAGCGTCATCGGAGACCCTGAAATGACTGTTTGCACAGCAAATTGAGTAAAATAAGTGGAGGTAACTCCTGTTCCTCACTGATCGTGGTTCCTGATGTCTGTTCAAAGGATATTTTCCCAAGTATTAATAGCTCAGGCTACTTCGGCCAATCGGTTACACAGTTTGCTAAGCAATAAGCAAAGCCTAGTTCACGTGTTGATTTAGACCTAGGCTACAATAAAACCAATCTCTAAAATAGGCACTGCATTCTAAGTTTTTTATTCTAACTTAAAATAGCTTTATAGATTATTATTTGTTCTAGATCTACATTTACGTTTTAAAATGAATTATATGGTGCAGCCTCTGAAGAATTATTCTTGCGAGTAGGCCTAGCATATTTTAACGTGCGGTTTTTGATTGTCATTACGCGATCACGTTCATTTTGAGAGCACTGATATACAGTAGCCTAGCCCATAGTGTTTACATTTACAGGTCATTTCACCTGTCATATGCGCCCCTCAATTGTAGCCTACTGGGTTGATGCCACCGAAAAATCTCACAGGCACACCTTAATTAGGGTAGACTGTGTACAGTTGAGACACCTTAAATATCTTGCTTGCACAGCAAGCCCATTGTGATTTTTGCTATGCACATGCGTATTAGTGCCCTCTTTGATCATGGAAAAATTGAACGACACAAGTATCTCCCATCCAAGAATATCGGCAAATGTTTTTTTCCAAAGTAAGAATTTCACTTCACCATGCACCTTCCACAATGAATAGCTCATTACACTTATGTTACTGTTAAACGTAACTGGTATCATTACAAACATTATTCTGTGTCCTAAAAACTGGCATATTTTATTGCATTGTGTCATGTAAGGTCGTTTCAAAATCTAGAGAAATGTGTGAGGTGGTCAGCGGGGGACAATTGAGACACACATTGGATCGATAATTTAAAGTAGCCTATTTATTTGTTTATTTTAATTAGCCTAGTCGCCTGCTGTAGTTTTAATGGTAAAAGTTGTATCAGGTAGCTTAGTTGACTTTACATTCTCCTATGTGGGCCTAACACTTCAGCCATTTGGAACAGAAGAACACACCAGAATAGGCCTGTTTAGTAGTAGGCCTAAGCAGGATTTGATGGCCGCATTCCTACACTTATAAAATGCAATTCAATGCGGAAGTAATCTAAGTATTAAGAATACGTTACTCAGATTGAGTAACGTAACGGAATACGTTACAGATTACATTTTTGGGCATGTATTCTGTATTCTGTAACGGAATACGTTTTGAAAGTAACCCCAACACTGCATATACACATGCTATGAAGTTTCCTTCAGTTGCTCTAGTAGTGTGTAAGGCTTATTATTTTGTCCATTCTGCTTCAATTAAATCTGAGTGGAGCAAACTTCTATCTTACCACCGCCTCCTTGATCCTCCCAGCTTTGTTGAGGCTCGGTAATTGATTCTGGCTCTGCTACACCCTCGTGGTCAACAGCGATGTTTGCCACACCAGCTGGCGACAGCCCGCGCGCACACACAAACACCTCCTTGTGTTTTTCAGAGGCGTTATTAGCGTCTAAAGCCCTGCTGTTTTCTCGAGAAGACAGCTGATTCTCCAGCGGATCCCGCCGAACATCTTTTGCATGGTAAACAGACAACGGAGCGCTTCGACTCTAAACAAAGTCTCTCCGCTCGTCCCCTGAAGAAGGAGTGTTGTTTTGATGCCGGGGATCTCATTTGGCAGTTCCGACGCACTCGAGTCAGAATGAATAGTTAACGGGCTCCGTGGAGCGGGGGGTCAGAGGAGACTTTTTTACAGTCTATGGAGGAGACACATCCGTGTAGCGTCGCGCATGAAGGCAGGATTAGTCCGCGCATCGAGCGAAGCAAAGCCCCTGTAAGCGTGACATTTAAAAGGTGTGATCGTGCCATGGCCACGCAGGCCAGAGTTGTTGGGGCGCGGAGAGAGCGGCGTGTGCCAGGCTCGGACTGCTGATCACCCTGGGCACTCTGCCAGGGAACACATGGGCCTCTGCTCAGCTTTAATTAAGCGTCGTCCGCCTGGCTAACCTTCCCCTGATCAGGTGTGATAGCTGTGGCCCACCACAAACAAGTCGGCACTCAGCACTGACACAACAACACACAAACATGCGCAGACACACACACATGTAAGGATATCTTGAAAATCTGTCTCTCACTTCTCTCTCTCTCACACACACACACTCTTTCTCTCTCTCTCTCACACTCACACACACACACACACACACACACACACACACACACACACACAGACACACACAGTCACACATATTTTCCCTTATTCTCAAAGATTTTCCCTTATTCTCAAAGCTTTTCAAATGCACTGGCCATACTGGGTCCTGTGCAGTGTTACCCATGATTGGCTCAGCAGGGAGTTTCTGCAGAGAATGTCTCATTGTTTGTTGTCTGGCAACACCATATCTAAACTGTACATAATATGTCCATCTAAGCCAACCAAACGCACTGAACATACAGACCTCTTTATCTTTTTATAGCCAATTTCAATCTTGCGATATCATCATAGAGAAGGATAAACATTAAATTACAAATACAAAATGACATCACATTTTAACATTCTTGACATTATTGCAGTATGAGCATATATGTGTGTGTGTGTGTGTGTGTGTGTGTGTGCGCGCATCTGTGTACATAAGTGAGTGAGGTTCTGGGACTGTTTGTGTGTGGGTGTGTAACACTCCTCCGATTTCCCATTTGAGCTGGCTCTTAGGACTGGCATTGGTAGCCCAGTATCTCTCCTGTCCTTCGACTCTCAGATTATTGCCAACTTGTCCTGCATTTGTTCAGGACTAGCCTCTGTCGTGGTAGAAGGTCATCAAATCGGCCAGTTGATGAGTAGAAAATTGAGCTCACGACTTCAAGAAAAATTCACCAATAACACTTATGCTAAAGCATAAAGGAGCTTTCAAGCAGGCAGAATTTGATGCAAAAATGGTTTTATTGATGCTAACAGCAATACCAACAGCAATACACCGTGAGTGTATCTCGAGAAGGCACTCCCGAACAATGGTCTAACTAGTTTACAGGAAGTTCAGGGGTGTACGGAGTGATCACAGGTCATACATCGTGCATGGGTTAAATATCGTTCGCTCTCCTGCACTCTCCTACTGGTTGTTATGAGTAGAGCTCGCCCCTGTGTACGCCTTATCTTGCAGCTGCAAGGCCGACTTTGGTTTTTTCACACAGCCCTTGCTAAGGCAGCATGAGACACAGTCCGACAAAAAGAGACATCGGGATACAGAGTACACATTCTGGTAGGATGGCTTCATTATGTTATTTGTAATAGTTAAACTTGTTAAACGTTATTAAAAGTTATTATAGGTTATTATATAAGAATAATGTTAGGGTATTACTTGATTGTCATTCAGGTTATATAAATACATGTTTTACTGTTCAAAACTCTTTGTCTCATCATGATGTTTACAGACCTTAGTGATAATTTATACCACGTTCCCTTCCACCCAAAGAGGTCAAGCCAAGCATCAGCATGTTGCCACCAATAGCTGAACTCACTAGGGCAGTGCCAACACTGTCTGTGTCCGAGTTCATCAGGTTAGTAGCGACCATGCCATCGAGCCACTTCGCAACATTAAAGAGCAAGCTTCCAGAGGCGGATGTGAAGATACTTCAGCGTATCAGGATTATTGCCAACAAAACGCTGCAGTATCTTGTAAGCAAGGATAAGCCACCAGCCTGCAGGCAGCTCTTCCAGGAGCCTCTAGAACAGAAGATTGTGACACTTTTGTGACACTTCGATAGCACAACTGGTGTGGGTCTTAGGACTGCATGCCCATTAAGATAGTAGTTTTTGCTTAGGAGAGGTCGATTCCAAAGTGCATTCTCAGAAAGACAGGTAAGGTGAAACTATGTAAGTCTAGGGGGGAAATGTGATATACAGTAAATTATCACTAAGGTCTGTAAATATCATGAGACAAAGAGTTTTAAACAGTAAAACATGTATATATATAATCTCAATGACAATCAATACCCTGACATTATTCTTATATAATAACCTTTTATAACTTTTTAAATGACAAGTTTAACTATTACAAATAACATAATGAAGCCATCCTATGTGCACTCTGTATCCTGATGTCTGTTTTTGTTGCACTGTGTCTCATGCTGCTGTAGCAAGGCCATTTGAAAAAAAACTAAGTCGGCCTTGCAGCTGCAAGATAAGGCGAAAAACAGGGGCGAGCTCTACTCATAACAACCAGTAGGAGAGTGCAGGAGAGCGAACGATATTTAACCCATGCACAATGTATGACCTGTGATCACTCTGTACACCCCTGAACTTCCTGTAAACTTAAGGTGAAAAGTTTGTACCCTTGACAGCAATATTGCTGTCTTGCGAAGATCAGACCGAACAACGATCCTTTCATAACGTCACCTGTGGGTTCGGGGTAGTGTTGTGTCAGCATTTTGGAGGGGTATAGGTATTGGAGTTAAACCATTGTTCAGGAGTGCCTTCTTGAGATACACTCATGGTTTATTGCTGTTGGCATTGCTGCTAGCATCAATAAAAACATTTTTGCATCGAATTCTGCCTGCTTGAAAGCTCCTTTTTTGCTTTAACATAAGTGTTATTGGTGAATTTTTCTTGAAGTAATGAGCTCAATTTTCTACTTATCAACTGGCCGATTTGATGACCTTCCACCACAACACCTCAAAAGTTCATACTGTCATTTGTCTTTATAATTTTTCATTGAAAGTATATAAACTAAAGTGAAAAGCAGCATACACATGTATGTATGTAAACAGACAGATTAGTTTGTTGTGTGAACACCAATACTCTCACACACATTGTAATTTGTCCATATACATGCTCACAATGAAATTCACAACTTTATCAAATATTCAGAGAGGCAGGCTCACAAATTTATTTAAATCTAAATAAAAAGTCTGTTAATATTCCCCACACAGTGTTTTTATTCCGTCTTTTTATTACTTTTTTCAAGCATCTCCCTTGCAGTCGGTGCTACAGTATACACATGGAATACTTATCCAAAATGAGTGTCAAGCTTACGTTTACTTTTTCATTCTAATACCGTTTCAAGTGCTCCTAGGGGTCCCCTGTCTCTGCAGAAGGAAAACAGATGCACAGGAAAAAAAAAATGAAAGAAATACAAAGAAAATAAACATGGAAATAAATAGGCTTTGCTGCCTTACACCCAGACAGTGTCTCCTCTCACACCTGTGTGTCTCTCTCATTTCTCTGTCCTACGTGCTCTGTCTGTCCCTTTTTCCTCCCAGCTTCCTGTGGAGGGATGGTAAAGAACGCCACGGTGGGACGCATCGTCTCTCCTGGTTTCCCTGGCAACTACAGCAACAACCTGACCTGCCACTGGATTCTGGAGGCCCCCGAGAGCCACCGGCTGCATGTCCACTTCGAGAAAGTGGCCCTTGCCGAGGACGATGACAGGTCGGTATTACCCGCTGTTGTCTCTCTCTTTCTCTCTCTACGTGCTAGTGCAAAACCACAGGGCTCGCAGTAGTGGGGAGAGTAATTAGTTCATTAGTTGAATCATCCTCAGGCAGCAAAGAGTTTTTTTTTGGGGACCCCTGATGCTCCTCTCTGCAGGCGTTGTGACGCTTCTTTCACATGTGCACACACCTGCCTGTTTGCTCACACACACACACACACATGTCGAGCGCCACATCTATAACTGACCAAGGCTGATGGTAGGTATTTGATTTCACAGGAGAGGCTTGAAAAGGAAAACATGTGCGAATGTGTGTTAATACTGATGGAGCAGATTGACAGGGTGAGGAGCAGGGCTACATTTATTGTTCCTTGAACTGAAATAATCAAGGGCCTTTCACACAAATGGAGTGAGCGATTAGGCGCCCTTTTTGAGTCTCAGAAGGGGCAGATTGAATTATATTTTATGAGCAATGCCCACCATGTCCAGGGGCAGAATCAACTAATGGACTTTTAATGAGACCACTTGCTGGCCTTCTTTGTAGTCATCATTCTCCCGTGTTTCGGGTGAACTGGGAGAGATACACTATGCTCTGGCCAGCAGCAGCCAATCAGATCGAAAGAAATGTAGCATATGGTCATATTAGCACATTGATGTCAAATATTCTCTGTCAGTGGCATATGTTAGCATCACCTGTAGCAGACAGTACATAGGAATAACCTTGCATTGACATTTCCAGGGTTTTTTAGACTCTGAACTCGGAATTTGACTTTGGTCTGCATATTCATTGAGCCAGCCTCTTACCACAGAGGAAAATTCTTTGTTTTTTGTTATGCAGGTTGTTTCAAAGTGTTTGACATGTATCTAATAAGCAGACACCTGGGTGCCATCTTTTGTTATCTGTGTTCAGACTGCTGATTAAAAATGGGAACCACATCGACTCTCCCCCGCTGTATGACTCGTATGAGGTGGAGTACCTGCCCAACGAGGGCATCGCCAGCAGCTCCAGGCACCTGTTTGTGGAGCTCACCACGGATGGATCCGGAACCTCCACTGGCACGGCCATTAGATATGAAGGTAAATCTCCGCTGGTATAATCACAACGGCAAAAATATAATAGTTAAGCAATTCTGATGTTCAAAAATAATGCTGTTGTCAATGTATTATAATGAATTAAAAAAAATCAAAATATGAAATTAAAAAATAATTGCTAATCTTGATATTTGGGATATTTTACAAACTGTATCTCTGAATGAACATGTGGGTATTCAAGGGCAGCCAAGAAGCTGAGAATCTACATTCTCACCCAGTAGGCATTTTCTCTTCCTCCTATTCTTGATCAAAACAGCCTTGGGTAGGAATCAGTTTTAAAAAAGAACTGTGAGCTACCATTAACTTCCTCAGCAAAAGTTCTGTTTTCTTCAAGAGTAGCACAACACCAATCGAAGCAAATAAATAAATATAAAATGAGATCAGTAGGCGGACATTTCAACTGACCTGACCTTCTGAATACTTTTCCCCAATGCTGTGACCTGATCTGCCCCCCCCCCCCAGCAGTGCGAGGAGGCTGGAGATTTTAGGCCCTCATGCCCCACATGCTCCTCCAGGTCCAGGGCTCCCGTGTGCACAAAGGCACCAAGCCTCACTGCGCCTCCTAGAGGCCTCTCTTCCACTTTCATTGTTTTGAGTCTGGTAGCCTAAAACATACCGGTACCCCTCCTCTCTCCTCACTGCAGTGTGTGAGCAGGCACCCCTGCTGTTTTGTGTCCCAAATCAAATCCATCAGTGCATAAATTAATGGGTAATCAGAGAGAATGAATGAGGCCATCCTTCATGGCAGTTACATTGAAGTTTTGGAGCAAACATACACACACCATTGTTTCTGGCATTTGAAATATTTTTCTTTCCTCTCTTCAAGCCTATATTCATTAAAAAATATATTTCCTGACATACACTGTACCTATTAGCACTTCTATATTTATAAAAGGAATGGAAATAATAAAATCGGGCACAAGCTGCCATATGCCATACAATGCAAAAATTATTTTATAATTGGATGCTGATATAATTGGAGGATGATTCCAATTACATGCATTTTTCAATGGCTCAATCAAATTACATTTCCCAAGTGTTATTAAATGTATATAGCCTTTTGGCTTTCTTTAAGTCCATTATGTAATACAGCTCAGTCTGTAGGCAGTCGTTCATTAGTAGCCTACAGAACAGCACTTATACTGTTGCAGATGGTGTGGTGGCTCATTCAGGAAAAGTGTATACAAAAACCCTCCACATTTATATTGCCCATATGAATGAATGCCATTCTGTAGCATATTGTGAGGTATGAGCTGTAAATAAATGTTTTATTTGGCATGGTTATTAATAATAGTGTCATCACATTTTTCCTATGTTTTAAATGTATATGTTTATAATGAAAATTATTTAGAATAAACTAGAATATACTTGCACATTTTATTGCATGAGTCACTGGTGACCCAAGGTGACAAAAAATATGATAAATTTACACCCTTCAAAAGATGTTTCCAGAAATGCATAATTTTCTCGCATTCAATCCAATACCTGTTTGATATCCTAGGCTGATTTTGGAGTCAAAACATTTTAATATTTGTTTGCCCTGTCAGCATTCATAAACAGCTCTGCTGTTTTCCCCTGCATTGCTTGACCTTGGTTATCAAAACTAATAAGCTATGAGGGCCTTGCAAATCCCAGCTCTTGACTCGTGTCATAAAAAATTAAGCCGGTGCCGTATGTGAATGCACTCTCTCACCCACAACTTTAGAAAAGGCTCATTTGCTGATTTTCATGAACTTCTTTTGCCAACCGGCACACCTGCATATTTTCAGATTCTCTCAGAACCAGCTGCCCCCACCCCCTCCCCCTTTTCTCCTTTTTTTTTGAATCACATGGAATTTGATAATGCGATACCACGGAAATCATTGGAATGGGGTTGAAAATGAATCAATTCCTCCTCGCGATGGAGGGCGAAATAGTCTGAGGATCTACTGTTGCCAATCTGAATAATGCATGGGTGATGTGACTGGTGCTAAGATGGGAAAGAGCTTCTATAATTGGCTGAATCACCTGTGTGCGCTCCGACGTGGACCTGGTGTGGAATATAAAGCACCTCGGCGACGGACCAAACGCTCAAATGTTACAAATTTCTCCAGTCTGGGGCGTGCTAGAACAGGGAAGCACCTGCAGGCATATCAATGCCAAACATCAGACACTTTAGTGCTGCTGCCTGAACATCCTCATTGCAGTGTGGTCCCTGTCGACTTGCGTTGAGCTCCACTCAGGAAACATTAAAAGCTCAACCAGGCGTTTTTGTTTGTTTGTTTATTTGAGTGGGTTTGTTTACTCGGCAGCAGTACCTTTCAGTGATTCTACACTGCAGTGGTTGGTAAAAAAATAGCTCTGGAATCTGGATGCTTTTGAAGCACTCTCCTGTTAGTAACAAAAAAGAAAATCATCATCATCGTTGGTGCTGCTTGGAATGATCTAGGTCTCTAATGCTTGATTGGTTTATGATAGCAGTAGGTCTATCTTTTTGTTTTGTCTGTCCTGATTAATGCTTTCTCCTTTCAGCCTTTGGGCCTGGACACTGCTACGAGCCATTTGTCAAGTATGGCAACTTCACCAGCAGCGACAGCACCTACGCAGTGGGCACCGTGGCCGAGTTCACCTGTGACCCCGGGTACACCCTGGAGCAGGGATCTGTCATCATCGAGTGCATGGACCCAAACAACCCACAGTGGAACGAGACCGAGCCTGCCTGTAGAGGTACGTCTATATGTGTGTGTGTATCGGACTGTGTGTGCATCTCTTATGGTGCCTGTAGACATACATCTATATGTGTGTGTATTGGACTGTGTGTGTATCTCTTATGGTGCATGCATGAATGTGTGTGTTTGTGTGTGTGTGTGTGTGTGTGTGTGTGTGTGTGTGTGTGCTTGTTCCAGCCTGATCCATTTTAAGATTCCGAGATGGACAAGATAACTAGACAGAAACAGTCCACACATAAAAAATATCATCTGATCCCATCCGCACCACACATGCGTCACAGAAAACAGCTTCATCCACCTCCATCTCACCTCCATCTCTCTAAAGCCTTTACGGAGTAATCCACCTGTGCTCTGGTGACCTGGGCAGGCCATAGCCACAGGGTCACGGCCCATGAGAGCCTTTCGCCTGAGCCTCTTCCTGAGGCGCATGTTTGGTATTAGTGCAGGTTTGCCTCTCCCATGAGCCCTGTATCCACCCGCGCACAGCACCATCTTATCCGGCCCGTCGGTCCAGCCACATCCTAAAGTGCCCCAGTGGACTCGGGATCGAAAGGGATTTAATCTGGGCTGGCTCAAGCCAAGGGGTCACAAACAACAGCCATTGTCTGATTCTTCAAGAAAAGAAAAGAAAAGAAAAATAAAATGTGTGGCATACAAGGTGGAAGAGTGGAGGGCCAATGAGAGATGAAGTGCAAATCCCATGGGGCCCTCTTTGAGTCGGACTCATTGCTCCTCTCAGAAGTAATATTTCTGGGTCTCCGTCAAATGAATTCCCTCTGATCCCAGCCAGAGATGACCTTCAATAATTTAATTTACACCTACTGAATGTACATCTCCCAGTGTGTGTGTGTGTGTGTGTGTGTGTGTGTGTGTATGTATGAGAGAGTGGTTTGTACTTTGTACTGTAGGTATTTCCACTGTGTGCCATGTAAAAGCACTTGCCATGTGTGTAGGTGGACCTGTATGCTTCATTTGTATGTGTGGGAGCATGCATGCTTGTGTGTGAGTGTGAGTCTGTGTGTGTGTGTGTGTGTGTGTGTGTGTGTGTGTGTGTGTGTGTGTGTGTGTGTGTGTTTGTGTGTGTGAGAGAGAGAGGTAACGTGTGTGTGTTAAGCATGTGTGTTTAAAACATGTAGTGTGTGTTTTTAGCTGTTTGCAGTGGGGAGATCACAGACTCCGCTGGGGTTGTGCTGTCTCCAAACTGGCCTGAGGCGTACGACAAAGGCCAGGACTGCATCTGGGGCATCCACGTGGAGGAGGACAAGAGGATCATGCTGGACATCCAAGTGTACGTGCCTGAGCCTGTGTGATTCACCAGTATATCACCAGTCTTAAAAGGGGGGAGAGATACTGTAGGCCAGTGAGGGGGATTAACGGAAACGAGCCAGTGATGTCAATCTGACTTGTTGCCTGCCAGTCTCTGTGTCAGGTATTGATACCAGGCAAACACACACACACACACACACACACACACTGACACTCACACACACACACACACACACACACACACACACATATTTCCTTTGACAGATGAAATACATGTTGATTTGCTACAGGATTAGAAGCAACCTAATACTACATCTGCATCAATTCTATATCATTAGGCTACCTGTAATACAAATGGTGAACTCTGAGTAGAACAGACAATCAATATTGGACATTATATTACTGAAATTACAGTGTCCCCCAAGTGTCAGATTCAAGCTGGCTCACTGAATTAGATGGCATTTCTTGTCAATTCACAGCTCTGAGGTTAGTTCTGAGATTATTTAGATGCATTTGTCCACAGCTGTCTTGCAAATTTCTCAGGGGCATCAAAACAGAAGCCAATATCCATGTCCATAATTGGATTCATTCACAGAGCTCAGAACCATTATACATTTTTCCCATCCCTGTGCTTCTCTGCTTATGTCCAACCCCCTCTCAGAGTCCAGCGTCTGTCTTTCTGAGACTCACATCTGCTGATTTGCATGGACTGTTCATCAGTTCATTGGCTGGATGATCACTTTTAGCCAGGCTGCCAAGGAGCACCCTGACGGGAAGAATGCAGTCGGTGCCTTTGCCTTTTTGCCGGTGCTCTGATTTCTCTCCTTTGCGCAGTCAGATGTGGCTCCGCTGCGTGTGCATAGAGGGGATAGTAAAGACAGATAAAGCTTGCCTGGTCACAGAGGGATTGTTTTCTCTCTTACTCTTAAGATGTTAGTGTCAAACCCTGTGATGCCTGGCTTCGCATTCGCATCACGCTCCCCACAGAATGGCTCTATCACCTGGCACGTTTCTGTACCCCACAGCTGCTGAGGAAGCCTGCGGAGTTGTGGGGGGAGGAGGAGAAGCAGAGTGCAAGAATTCCCACTTTGTTTTTTCTTTCTTTTGTGTCTTTTTCGCAGACGTGTCGAGCAAAGCCCATCAGGAGAAACACGAATGCCAGATCGTCGTCCCTTGCGTCGTCGTCGCCGCCGCCGTGCAAAAGCGGGACAGACACTGTGACAAATGAGCGAGACAAAATGACAGAACAAGACACAGTGAGAAATGGAGAGAGAGATTGAATTGATGGAGAGAATAAAGAGCTAATGGCCGTGGCACGTTTAAAGAAATTGGATTAAAGGTGTAGAGAAGGAAGATGAAAGAACATTGTGCTTATGAGTGGAACACATAAGTAGCAGGCGGACAAAGGTTAATAACAAACTCGACGGAGAACTAATTATTTCGTCCCCCCCCCCCCTTCCTTCCAAAGGTGATTCTCCACCGAATCAATTATGTCGAGCAGGGAAAAACGAGTGTTTTCTGTGATCACTCCGTCAGGTGAAGCCTCCGAACAGGAGGCCCTGCTGTGTCAGGCCCTGATAGATTATTCATGCATTCAATAATTTGCCTCCCTTAATTAAGATTCGCTCATTTGCATAGGATTCCTTTTGCCATTGTCTTCTGCTTCTTCTTCGTCTTTATCTTTTTTTGGCTTCCCCCGCGAGCGGCACAGTGGGTACATTGTGTTTTGCGACGTTTTTCACGTCTGAAGCGGTCGGCGTAATTAATTTCTCGATGGTTTGGCTTGCGAGAGGTGATGAGAGCAGATACAGCCTTCGGGGATGACCGAGGCACGTGGGGGCACCTTGCCCGTTAACGGTTCTGCTGATGAAAATTTGGCCGCCTGTGTAAGGTCTGCTGAGGCGAAAAGAGAAGATGTTCCACTGCCAACGCCTCTCAAGCTCACATTCATTTTATCTCTCTCTCTCTCTCTTTCTCTCTCTTTTTCTTTCAACAACAGAGGAAATGAAATATCTGCGCCACCTGAAAGAGCCCTTGGTTTTGAGTTGTTTTTTCTTCCTCTCCTTCCTTATCATCCCCTTTCTCTTTGTTGTGTTTAGTTCTCAACCCTTTTTCTATTGCTCTTTTCTCTCTCCGTCCTGGTTTTTTTTTTCAACACAAGTACCAACTGGCTTCTCCATACTGTTAAACTGCTGAGGCGATCAAAGGCGGGAGGAGAGGTGGGAGGGAACAAGCCGCTCCTATTGATGGAGCGCAGAGGCCCGGGTGAGGCAGATGGATTGGGCCGGGTCTGCCCTGGGTCACCCCGCCTCAGCGGGCCACGCTGTGCCGAGCCAGCCGGCCGCCTCCCTCCTTCATCTGTAAATTACCAGATTTGTCAAACAGCATATGGGACATCATCAGCCAGGCGCATCAAATGAGAAATACAGATGGGTCGAAAATGAGGGAGGTGGGGGGGGGGGGGTGGGGGGCATGCTACAGACATCGCTCTCCTCAGAGAGAGAGAAAGAAAGTGAGAGAGAGCGAGAGAGAGAGAGCGAGAGGACAGAGCAAAAGAGGAGAGTTGGAGTGAGAGTTAGAGCGAGAGAGAGCAAATGGAAGAAACAGCGAGAGTCCATAAGGCGCTGCTAAACCACCCCAGCACTCACACGGCTCGCCTAGCAAAAAATCTGTTCGCTGCCAGTCATTGGTCTAATGTGTTTGTGAATAGCAGGGGCTTTCCCTCTGCGAGCACAGGCCATTTTCTCCATAGCCGGAGACTGGACTCAGACCAGAGGCACACAGATCTGTGCTGGGACCCCCATTGTGTATGGTGTGCAGGGCCTCATTACAGAGCTTTAAGAATGCTTTACGCTAGTAATGAGCATGGTCTTTCTCCCCTGTAATAATTCATCACACACACACACACACACACACACACACACACACACACACACACACACACACACACACACACACACACACACCATGAGCTCACAATTACCAGGCAACTCAGTGCGTAATGACAGATGATTAATTAATTTACCAGAAACAGGAAGGCGTGCGTGACTCTTGTTGTGAGTGCTGCACCTCATTTGCTGTGGGGGATGTGGGAGTGGGGGGTTAGCACAGGTGACAGCCTGCACACCTGCCCACGGCTCAGTCTGTTTGTGGCAGTGAGAGCTGAGGAACTGATACAAGTGCAGTGGATCTCAATCTAGCCGTGTAGTTTAGGTGATGAAGCCGCTCAGAGCCTCGTTCGCACTGGCGTTACGGTGATGATCTGATTTAGTGGCACACACGTCAACTTAAAGTGAAAGAGATCATAAAAGGGTAGAGGACACAGATCAGAGCAGTAAAACATGGATCATGATTTTTGACAGATATTATAAAATAATAAGTCAAGTTATGCCAGTCCAGTCTAGCTTTATGTGCACACCTCTCCTCTATTATCTCTTAAACACCTCCTCTCCAATTCTCTCTCTCTCTTCCTCCCTCAGCATCGCACTTCATCTCTTTTTGTCTTTGTCTCACCTCCACTTTATATCTTTCTAACTGCGCCCCCCCCCCACCCCCTCACTCCCTGTGCCCCGGGGTGGGTGGCTGGGCCTGGCTCAGGAACTGGTCACTGTGGGGGTGTGGGAGCTATCCTCGGGGAAGCATGACATTTGGCTCGCTCTTAATAAATCATGTTTTTTCCGCTAGGCGCTCGGCAGTTCGCCAGAGTGCTGGCTCGGAGCTAGACCAATATTTAACTCTGTAATTAAAAATGGATATCAGCTGAGAACAATGACCCATTCGTTTAGTTTCTTTGTTGGGAGAAAAAAAAACGTATTAATGATTGTATGAGCACACTCCTGCACCTTAAATAATGCTGGCAGTGCTCAATAAGACTCCAGTGTGGTTTTGAAAGGCTGCCATTGCTGCAGGTCGGCTTGAGTGAAGGGCTTTGTTTCATTCCATTTGCACTCGTTGCTCTCCGTTTTCTTATTAATGCAAGAAAAGAAAACTACCACGGGCTGAGGGGCTAAATTAGATCCTTTGCCATGTTTAGTCAGTGAGTACTGTGTGTGTCCCTCACGGTGTTCTTTGTTACGCATGCCAGTTTGTGTATGTGTGTCTCCTCACACATAAACACGCTCATACACACAGAGTATTTTTTTTTTTATTATTATTGTTTTAGAAAAGTGTTTGAATTTCAGTTTCAAGGGCATGGGGCTGAACTGACATTTCAAAGGAGAATAGAGACTGTTTCAGACTCTCAGGCAGCCCGCAGTCACTCTGTTGTTTTGAGATTTGATGAGAACGACAGGATTTTCCTCTGGGTCGTTCAGGCAGATTTATCTAAGCCATCACCATATTCTTTTTTTTAATGGTCATTAAAACACTGGCTCCCCTTTCCTCAAAAAGCCACACATGCACAGCCATGTGTGAGTAGTGGTGTGTGTGTGTGTGTGTGTGTGTGCGTGTGTGTGCGTGTGTGTGTGTGTGTGTGTGTGTGTGTGTGTGCGTGCGTGCGTATGTGTGTGTTCATGCATGCGTGCGTATGGGGGGGATGGTGGCTGAGTGACTCCTGAATGAGGTGATTGGTGGATTCTCGAGGATTGCTTTCCTTCATCATCCTCCAGAGGGGCTCCTCACCTCCTCCCCCACCTTTATTTTTCCTCCTGGAGGGAATCCTAATACGTGCCATTGACTGGTGCGGATGATAAATGAACATGGCCCTCGGACTTCCTGTGCCAAGGGGTGCGTGGAGAGCAGCGGAGTATCTGCTGCCATTTACATCTCCCAGGTCCTCTGTGTGCGGAGAACAAGCCCTGTGTCATTGGTTTTCTCCCTTTTGCTTTGATTTTTTCATGAAACAAATTGCATTTGTTTTCTTTTCTTTTTTTCACAGAGAGAGAGAGAGAGAGAGAGAGAGAGAGATAAAGAGATTTGAGGGAAGGATGCCTCCCGGATTTCACGGCTTGAAAGTGTAATGCTCTGTGAGGGGCTGGAGGAGGCAGCTGTGCCATGGGCCGAGTGGAGTCGCGCCGAGCCCACGCTTTCTGATTAAACCAAATGAAATTACCCACAGCAAAATGGAAAGCATGATTGATTTCCGCGGCCGACACAGCGCGCAGATGTGCAAAGCCGAGTTTGACTTTATCGCGACAAATTCAATATGAGCTGAGACAATGACGCTTGTTGTTTTTCGACCCCGTCGGCTGTTCAGTGCAGGTGAAGTGCTTTTGTGTTTGAGAAAAACTCCTGATGGAAAACGATACACGGCCCACCAAAGTGTCTTTTGTCATGCTGTGGAGCAGGGGTTAGCTGGATCTGATTCTGATTGCTTTTCCCCTGAGTCTTTGAGTGTGTGAGAGTGAGTGTGTGTGTCTGTTGAGTATGTGTGTGTAGTTGAGTAGAGTACATACACAATGTACACGTGGACACAATAATGTTGTGCTGGATTGTGCACACATCATAAAAGAGTATGTGTGAGTGCTAGTGTATGTTTGTATGTATGTTTGTATGTATGTTTGTATGTTTGTATGTATGTATGTATGTATGTATGTATGTATGTATGTATGTATGCATGTATGTATGTATGCTCAGAATGTACCAGTATTAATGTGGGTATGTATATGTGAACGTACTCAGCGGGACAATATTGTAGTTTTACACCAGCCTTCAAAAAGTACATACTATATACGGTAGTATACAAAACACCTGCCACCCCTCCATCACAATAACAATAAACATAGCATATATAGCCCAACTGTACCTGTACCAATAAATGACATGTTAAGAACCCACATGGTAGCAATAACAAGTCTTGCATAGACCAACATTAAACACACCATTACGAAGACATCAGAAATGTAGCGACACAGGAACGCAATAACTCCACACGCCACCTGCTCTCGTTAAAATCCCAGGACATCAATCTGCCTCCATGCCGTCTGAAAGCCTTGCCTCCGCAGAAAGAGGGGAGAGGGGGGATGATTAATTGTTCTTTTTCCCCTCTGTAATGAGTTCCATCACTGGCCACTTGTGATTAATTAGTGACAAGACAGACTATGCGTGTCAGCTCTCCCTATCTGAGTGGACCATTGCCTCTATGGCTGTGATGGGCATATTCTTATGGGACAGCGCCACATTGGGGACCATTGGTGGCAGAGATATGGTGTCCATGCTGTCAAAACCCTGACCAGTTTTTTTTTCTTTGGCTTCTTCCTATACACAGTGTGAATTTTATGCATCACTGTGCGCTCAATTTTTCTGAATTCCTTCCTTCTATTATTTCCTGTTTGAGTATTTTGGAGTGTTTCCTTTAAAACTCTTTGGACGGTTCTGGGCTCTGGAGATTTGAGGGCCATTGTAGTATGGACCGACTGTCTCTGCCAAGATGACCTTCCTTTGATGTGGATAGAGATAAAGCACAGCTCAGCCATAGAATGAGTAAAAGCCATGGAGTAAAAAATCCTCACTCCTCTAAGTATTTGAGTTAATGAAGGGACATCTGAATTTTTCGTATACACCCACACATTCAACAGTGTCTATTTTAAAATGAAATAGCGCTTTCAAACGCACCATTGACAATGGTCACTGAGGAGAATGAAGTGGATTCAATCACTGAAAATGTCATCCGAATGCCTTTAGACAGGGAAACAGAAGTAAACACACACACACACACAAACTAAAGGATCCTGCCCAGGGTGACCAGGGAGGAAGAAAGAAAGAAAAAAAAGATGCTGTCTTTGTGATGGCGCAGCTGTAGAGACTGCCGCATCTCCGAGACAGAATAGGCTTATTGGAGCTTGAGCGCTGCAGAGTGGGATTGATTTTTCCCAGCCGTTTGTAAATACAGGTGAGAGGCGGCGGAGGCAGGGGCCACGCTGGCAGGTGGGAGCCTGGGGTTCAATAGGCGCCAAGACGTCAATGCTCTCGCTCTCTTTTTGTCTGTCTCTTTCTCTAAGTCTCTCTCTCTCTCTTCCTGGTTCATCAGTGCGGCGGCTGGAAATGCTTTAAAAAGCTGCGTGTTTGCTTTCAAAAGCAGGTGGACATCTTAAATTAAATAAACACACATATATAGACACACACACATACACACACACACACACACACACATATATAGACATTCTCTATCTTTCTGTGTCTGTCTCTTTCTCTTTCTCCCTCTCTTTCTCTCTCTCTCACACACACACACACACACACACACACAATGCAAAATCCATACATAAAAAGCTGTGGGATAGATAATAACAAAAAGAATGTGTGAAAATAAAGGTGACGAATCAGGGGAGAGCAGCAGAGGAGAGGAAGAGGCAGACACAGAGGGGAGAGGGCAGAATGCTGAAGTAGAATGTTAAAGAGTTCTCTGTGTGTGTGTGTATGTTCCACAGCCTCCACATGGGAAAGAATGACCTGCTCACCTTCTACGATGGCGATGACCTCACCGCCAAGATCCTGGGTCAGTACGGCGGCACGCGACCCCGCTTCAAGCTCTACACCACTACGGCCGACGTCACCATCCAGTTCCAGTCCGACCCCGCCACCAACATCTACGGCTACAACAACGGATTTGTGGTGCACTTCTTCGGTATGGGCCCACCCAGAGGAAAAGAACCTCAAATCTCTACTCTGCCTAGAGCTCAATTAAGCACGAATATAAGATATTCTTCATGTCAACGGCTGAGAAATAGCCCTCCTCTCTTGTCTCAACCCAAGTCCAGTCAACTTAAGATCTTAAATTCACGTCCTCTTTCAATCTTTTCAATACTACAATTTAAAAGAAACAGTCCAGAATACAGCAGGCTCTTAATAATGGCTTATTTGGGTCTGTGAGATAAAGAGAAGACAGCAAAATATTCCTCTGGGCTCTCTCTAACCACATCTCTGTGGTCAGTAAACAGGTTCATCCTGAGGTCCTGTCCAGTTCATGTCCATCCCACACCAACCCGGTTCTGTGGTGCTCCTCCTTCCCCTCCCTCCTTCTGTATGGAAGGACAAGGGGACTTGGGGTCAAATGGGGCCTTTCACCCACACCCACTCCAGCACCACCAGTAAAATACAGTCCATTGCATGGCCCCCCACGCTTTGGCCTTGGAAGCACGGGTCATCTGTAGCCCTTGACCCCCTGACAGCAGGCCTGCTAAAGGTCGTGTCCAGTGCATGTCCATCCCACACCACCACCCCTCTCCTACTTATAAAAATAAACTGCTCCTCAGACTGCCTCTATGCAGCTTTTGCAGTCTGTGTTGAGCGTGCTAATTAAAAGTGAAGCACACTAATTAGCTGCTTGTTAGAGATATGGCAGAAGACACCACGGAGAGATCCTCCCAACCTAATATGAAATCATTACAGGGAGCTGGGTAGGAAAGTGAGGGGCGGTAAATTGGAGGACCGGGGGCCTCTATAGGGGAGGAGGAGAAAGAGGGGGAGGAGGAGAAAGAGGGGGAGGAGGAGAAAGAGGGGGAGGAGGAAGAGGAAGAGGAGGATGGAGAGCAACACACAAGCCCCAGACTGAGAGATCTTCCTGGAGCCGCCAAGACACTCCAGTTGCCGCAGCAGCATAGGTCTGGTGCCAAACTACATATAAATAAAAATCTGATAACAAGTAATGAATTCCTCGCCAGAGAGAGAGAGAGAGAGAGAGGGAGAGAGAGCAGCTGAATGCTGATGACTCACAGGGGAGAGAAAGCTGGATGCTTTGCAGGCATTTCACGCCCCGTCTGATGAAAAGGAAGAAGAGGGGAGAGATAGGAGGGGTAAAAAAAAAAGAAACAACAACAAAATCCCGGCCAAGTATCGCAGGTGGCAGGTGCACCGAATTTCTGGCCTATTGGAGGCATAACCAATTACAGCATGGGCTTGCACTGATTAGACACATTCGTCGAGCGCCGCGCCCCCTTCCACTGCGTTGCCATGTGATGAATAGGCATCAGCAAACAGCATGGCAGCCCTTCACCCTTGGCACGGGGCAGCTTTCATAATCACAACAAAACTGCTGCCTTCCGCTGGATTGCCTCTCTTGCTCGCTCGCTCGCTCGCTCCGAGGAGAGCATGTGTCCCCTTTGTCTGCTGTGTTTCTGGTCACTGAGAGACGGAGCGCGCCACTATTGTATGGGCGGCTATCTATAACCCAGCGCGCTAGACGTGTTATCAGATTCTCTGGAGAAATAATGGACTGTGCGGCATCCAGCTGTGAGGTTTCTTTTCCAATCATTCATGTGAGTCTACTCCTCTTGCTGCCCTTTTTTTATTTACCAATGTTTTCCCTCTCTTCTCCTTCACCTCTCTTTCTCCTCTGGCTCTCTCCTTTATTCGCTCTCTCTCCCTCTCCCATCTCTTTCTGTCTCCCTCCCTCTTTTCTTCTCTTTCCTGTCCTCCACCTCTCTTGTCCTTTGTGTCATCCTCCTCTGTTGCAGAGGTGCCGCGCAATGACACCTGTCCCGAGCTGCCCGAGATCACCAACGGCTGGAAGACGACCTCTCACCCCGAGCTGGTCCACGGCACAGTGGTCACTTACCAGTGCTACCCGGGCTTTGAGGTGGTTGGCACGGAGATGCTCATGTGCCAGTGGGACCTGACCTGGAGCGGAGACCTGCCCAGCTGTGAGAGAGGTAAGAGAGCCCTGTCCCTCTGCTCCTCCTGCGACCCCCATTTGTCAATCTCTCTCCCTCTTTCTCTCCTTCCCTCTCTCTCTCTCTCTCTCTCTCTCTCTCCTTGTGAATTCATCTTCACATCTTTCCTTGACCTCATGGCGTTTTTTTCCATCGAGGTCAAGGGAAAGGCGGAGAGGAAAAGACGATGGGGAAATCTGACTGCGGCCTGATGCGCTGCTCCTCCTCTGACCCCCATATATCTTCTCTCTCTCTCTACCTCCTCCTCCTTTTACACTCTAGCCTCTCTTTCTATCTCTCTCCCCTCCAGCTCCTTCTCTGCCTCTTGTTTCTCTCCACACACACTCGAGCTATCGCAGGATTTTTTACGATCCCCCCTCTATGCCCGCTCTGAGATGCCCACACCGTGCCACGTGGACCCAAGATGGGGCTGTCAAGCTGGAGTTGGAGTTGGAGTTGTACAAGCAAGTGGCTGCTTGCCTCTCCTCCATCCCTCTTGTATGTACAGTCAAAGACAGTGGAGAGCGAGTGGGATGCTTTCGTTGGTAATAACTTGCTCTCTCGGCGAGCCTTTGGAGATAAGGGGGCGCATTCAATTCACACTCCTCTCCTCCCCAGCATTTTGCACTCCACCTTGGGCGAACTATTTCTGTAAGCCATGCCTCTTTCCCCGCTCTTGGATCCCCACCCTCAGCCCTCTCTCCAGTGCCACCTCCACCCCTGTGACAGCCTCCACCTCTCCTCTCTCTGAGTGTTTTATTAAAAGAGGAGAAGGAGGGGGGTGGGGGGGGATGACAGCTGTGTCGTGTCTTTGCCGGTGCGGTGCTGACAGCGTCTCTTGTGTCCCCCCCCGGCCACTCGGAATCCCGATGAGAGAGGTGGGCTGAGTGTGAACAGGACAGACAGGCGGCGGTAATGACCTGGCCCGGTTTCCTGGCTCGTACGCTCTCCCTCACACATACACACATCCCCATCAACCCACACACATACACACAAACACACACAGAACATCAAACACATACACACATCCCCATCAGCACACACATGCACTCTCACACACATACACACAAACACACATACACACACACACACATTCACTCACACAGATGGCACACCGAGAAAGACACAGAACATCAGTCACATACACACATCACCACCAACGCACACTCGCTCTCACTCAAACACACACGCAGTCCCAGAACCTCACTCACATATGCAGGTGCACTCACACACAGTCACAGACAGGCACAAATATTTGGCGGCGAGCGCGGATACAACAATCAGAGAAGCATGACCAACCCAAACCCAGATCCTGGGCCCTTCCCCCCTGCCCCCCCCCCCCCCCTCTCCTGCCAACAAAAGAGCCTGCAGCGGGTTCTGCTGCTCCGGCAGGGCGCTTCCGCATCCGGCCTCCCCGGAGCCACAGGCTCAGCGCCGGGCCGCTTTCACTCACCAACATCATTAACACGCTGGCCCCTCTCCTGCCGGGGAGAGAATTGGGTTGGCGGGGGCGCCGCTGCGAGGCGGAGGCTGCCGTAATCTCTTTATTACATAGCGCTGTGTGTTCAGGGCTCAGCTTGGAGACCGCGCAGGCAGGGGTGGGTTACCTCTCTGACACACACACACACACACTGTCCACGCTCGTCCTCCTCTTCGAGCACGCTCGCCGAGGGAGAATAAGACCTGAGGAATGGCCACCATTTCACACTGCGGGGCGCATACCTAAAAAAACAAAGACAGAGGTGTAGTGTACCTGTGTGTGTGTGTTTGTGTGTGTGTGTGTGTGTTTGTGTAGACTGATTAGATGGGTTGACTTTGAGCAGAGACAGTGCAGTTCAGCTGAGTTCACAAGTGCTTACAGTTGCGCGTGTGGGAGTTTGACGGAGCAGTGGAGCAGACTGCAAACTGCGCACATTGTGCTCCATGTCCAATGAGAGGAGCAGCTTTCCCCACCGTGCCCCTCGGTAAAAGTCCATCTGCGGCTGATCCTGATTATAAAGCCCAGATTACGTATTCTCTTTACACCTATTTGAAACGGGAGCGGAGCGGAGTGGAGCTGTTCATTATTCTCATATTTGTTTGCAAAGTGTTTTATGTTTATGCGATTTGTGTGAAACAAATTTGTCTAGACATTTCAAGTTTAAACTTAATTTACCCTATTAGTTCTTAATTAAAAGAGATTGAATACATGAAGCATTGCCAGACTTTTTTATATTAAATGGATACTGGAGGTAATGGTAATGTGTGCTTTGAGAGTGTGCGACTCAGATAAAAAAAATATAACTGTATCCCCACCTAGTGGTGAGTAGGGGAATTGCACATATAGGTAAAATTATTTATCAAAGTTGGTTTTCCAAATCTGTTTTCTCCTTCTAGTGGTGCAGTTAACAAAGCAAGCATAACTTGAAATAGGATTATGTGGCAGTCATTGAAAGAAATCACAACATAGTTAAAACGTTAAAAAAAAGGATTTTGTTATTATAATGAATAAAGTTGGTTTAAAGTCATAAAAGTACATAATATAATGTAATTTTGATTGTGCAATAAAGAAGAGATTTGTATTGTCTATTACTTGTTTGATACTCCTGCAAACATCAATGTAAACAACTTAAATGGCACCACTTATCACTTGACCTCACTGTGAGCACATTTGAAAATGTCTAATTCTCTGCTTGGTGGTAATTGAATATTTATCCCTATCTATGTCTGTGTGTGTCTTCAGTGCTGTCCTGCCCAGATCCGGGAACAGTGGAGCACAGTCGCCGCGTGATGTCCAGTCCCCGTATGACAGTGGGTTCCACCATCCAGTACATCTGCAACAAAGGCTACTCGCTCTCTGGAAACAGCCTTCTCTCCTGCTACAACCGAGACTCCTCCGGGCCCAAGTGGAGCGAGAGGCTCCCAAAATGCATTCGTGAGTAAACACTCCTCTCGTAGTCCCCTGCTTGTCCCCTCTATATTATGATCTGAAAGAAAAATATACTGTTGTAATGGGTCTTGCATCTTGATATATGTGGACAGGAATGAGTGTGTTAGAATGTTTCTCGACATCAAATGCAATGCAAAGACTTGTTTTTGTGTAAACTTTTTTGTTATGGAAGAAGAGTTAGCGGTGCATGATATTAGTCTATCTAAAGTCATTAATTTAGCCCGCAGGTGTATTATGTGTCTGCGTCCGTGCAAGCTGCATTGGGAGGGAAAGCATCTGGTGTGGGCTAAATGTATACTTTTCTGATGCACAGCTGATGTGTATGAACCCTGCAAGAACCCAGGCACCCCACCCTACAGCTCCCTGAGACCCGAAAAGCGCCTCTACCAGGCGGGAGAGGTGCTGCACTTCACCTGCCAGAAGGGCTACGAGCTCCTGGGAGAGCCTGAAATCCGCTGTGTGGCGGGACGCCCCTCATGGTGGAGCAACCCTCCCCCTGTCTGCAAAGGTGGGTACTGCAACGGGAACACCTATAAGAGAGACTTTCTAATGAGGAGACACAGCACTCAAAAAATCCTGAATCCTGCAGAAATGTATGGGAGTAGTTTGTAACGCAGTTGTCTACACATATCCTGCCCTTTCCATGGCAAAAAAGTCGACATGTGAATACATTGTGCCAATCATATGGTGTGAATACATCATGCCAATCATGTGTTACGATCTCACTGCTGGAGCAAGGTTTGTGTCGTGAAGCCTTGCTCACGCGCATTTCTGCCGAAATAGATGCCTGATACGTGGCCAAAAAGCATTAAAATATGGCCGCCGAGTGGAGGGACTTGCCTAAAAGGACTTTGCTTATAACACACAGCATGTCTAGAAATTTTCTGGTATGGACTTGTCAATATAGCCTTTGCAGACATGTTTAATTTGGTGCATATGTATGTGTGTACATACTTGAATTTTGTAGTGCCTAAAATTTTGTATAATTTTCCAGGCTCCGCACTCGAGTACATTAATGAGCAGAGATTGGATGGTAAGTACTCTCTCTGTCCTCTCTAAATACTTGAAAAAATGGTCCATTGTATTGGTTACTTAATTATTGTGAGTGCCTCATGTGTTGTGCCTTGTCGGCTCTACATTTCTGAACAACTCTGTTGATATTTTTTCCCCGACCAGTTGCAAGTGCTTACCTCAACATTGAGGGCCCTAATGTGGCCATCGCTGTCTTCATCCCTGTTGCCATCATCACTGCGGTCATTCTAGGAATTTACTTCTACTTTTCAAGGTAATCCAAGTGTAGTATGCTGAAATAAATCAAAACTCTAAAACCTATATGTGGGAATCTTCAGGCTTAGATCCTACCACTACTTAATAATGAAGAGATGATTCCTTCCCCCCTCAGGTACCAGGGGAAGTCCTTACGATTGTCTACGTCCTCCCCACAGTACGACCACATCAGTGGAGATTCGGCTTTTGATAACCCTAGTTTTGACACAGCAGTAAGTATCGCTGGGGCAGCACAGAGAGTCCGGCACTTGCTTTTGAGGATGGTCAATACTCTGGGTTTTGTGCGTGTGAGAAAGTTAAAATAGCATTGAGAAATTTTGAAGATCACAATTATTATAGAGTGTTTGAACAACGGCCAAAAGAAGGCTTTGCATGGCCATAATCTATTTTTAAAAGAAACAATCATGATTATGTAAGGATCATTATATAATTTGTGGTCTAGGAACATACACTGTTACAAAATACATTGTTAAATAGTAATTTGACAAACATGTTGATCCCAATTTGTGAGACCAAATACTGGATATCTCATTCAGGTTTGATCATTATTCTCATATCTGAAGAAAATTATGCTTTGAAAAACAGCATGTGTGTCACCATGTTGCAGGTTTATCTAAAACAAATAACCATGAAATAACATCTTGGTGTGCAAAATAATATGTATGCAATCATCCTGCTACATTGGGAGTATATTTAGGCCTATTAGGGAAATTCTGGCATTTCAAGTATTATTTGTCTCATTAAAAGCGAACTAAATCCGTATTGATTTAATTAGGCTGCTCCACTTATCCTGAAGTCTCTCAGCACTCCTGTCGGAGCTAATATAGAAACCCATTTGTAGTGCACCATCTTCTTTTCTCTGTGGACAACCATAGCAAGGACTTGCTATGCCTTCATCCCAGGCTCCCCCCGCCCCCATAAGCCCTCTCTTCTCCTGCCTCCTTTGCTAACACTGCTTCTTGTCTGTGTTCCTCCTCTGACTGCCCCCATGAAGAACAGCGAGGTGAGGCCCCCTGACACCACCGCATAACTTCACCTCTTCCCATCAGCCACTCTGTTCTAAGCCGTCCAGACACTTTTCTTTTTCAAATCCATCTGCCAATCTGTGTATACCGAGCGGTCTAGTAGACCAATAATTCACACTAGATTTCAGTGGGATTGTGCACATCTCCTGAGAACGGTGGCTATGCTTAGACTAACAGTTCAAATGAATCTGAGCAGACCAAACTAAAATCCACATGTGCCTCTTGCTCCCAGATGTGTGTGTGTCTTTGGAGCGCTGAGCGGTACGGGGTCAGCTGGGGTGGGGTGAGGCGAACACAATGGCAATGTCACCTTGCTCACAGGTGCAAATGGAAATGTCTCGCATGTGCTGCTGAGCCACCCGGTGGTGTAACCGATTTATATCTGTGACGACTGCTGTTCACACACAGCTCATCTGAGCATGATTATTAGGCAAGAGGGAGCACCTTCAAAAAAAAATAAACAAATAGTTATACATAAAGTTATGGCCATACCAGTACCTACTAAGGAAACTGACATAACTCCCATTGCTAGTGTGAAACATAAATATTGTTCCTTTTTTCCCTCTTTATTATGACACCATGTTAAGATGCCATTTGCTGTTATCTCATACTCATTTGTCAAACCATGACTTAATGTTTATTAGACTATTGTATTCCATGTATTGTTTTTTGCCTTGCCATTTTCTTTTGTCTAAAGAAATGTACATTTGCATCATTAAAATGGGTTTGCATGTGGGTGTTTGCTTTTGTTAAGAGGCTCAATAAAGGGATTTGAACTTGAGAAGGAACACTTGAAGCAGAAGTCATTGGACATTTGTGGTGGGTGGGCTTCTCCATTTTGTTTTCTCTGAGTTGAATTCATGTAACATTCATATCAGCTCTGTTCTCATATCACTGGCTTTGGTTAGTGGCTTGATCTTTGTTCTGTTGTTTTAAGGAGATCAATCCTGACTGCACGACTTCTTCAAGTCATTTTCTTGTGTGTTGTAAAAACCTACATGTTTGTAATTTACAGGAGACAAGAGAGTATGAAGTTTCCATTTAAAACACTGCATTTTTCAGCCTGGAGGAATTCAAGCCTTTTATGCCTTGTGGAAGTATTTTTTTCCGGCACCTTCCATTTCTCCTGTGACTCGTCCCGCCTCCCTTTTTCCCTGTACGCCCTTACTGAACCTGCTGTAAATATCTGTCTTCAGAAGAATTCTGCAAGCACTGTAAAGAGTGTGGACGACTTGATATTATTTTTGTAGAGCTTCAATAGCAATGACCTAGCAGTGGTGTTTGTACAGTTTCTACCCAGTGACTGATCCTAACAGAATGATATGGCACTGACAGTAGGACACTACCCATCAAACATTAATGTAAGTCTTTCTGTGTACATAAAGAGACAGGTTGATTTTGGTGACTATTAATATTTTCATTTTTCTTTTTGATTCACTGGTAATCAACCATTTGCATAGTATCCTATTATATATAAAAACATCTATTTAAAGATGTTTGATTTATTGGATGACTGATGGAATGAACAGACAGCAAATGTTATATTATTTCCTCCAAATATTCATTCCTCACCTGGTTTAGCCAGGCAACATACAGTAAGTCTACACCTTGTTGAGGGGTTTTGCGAGATCACTACACAGTATTCTGCACCCACTGTTTTCATTTTTAACAAAATACTTGTCTTAGCCCTACTTTTATGTTTGATCATTTGATGTCTGGATGTATACTGAACTGTAATGAACATAACGGCTTGTGTTACTTATTTTGCACTACTAAATTATTATGATGTTTATTATATTGAAAATGGATATATTATTAAGAGGGCATTTTCCAATGTTATTATCACTTGAATTTTGTTTTTTAAAAAACTGAATCAAACTGGTGATGGACTGAAACAGATCTTAGGCTACTTGGTGACTGCTGAGCAAATCACCTTGGAGAATGAAGGGTTAAAGCGAAGTGTGAAACTGTTCTCTCAACAGTATTGTAATATGTGTAATAAAACAAATATTAAATGGCACACTTTGAAGAATGGCAGGTGGTTTCATTTTTGTTTCTAATAAAGGTTCCCAGAGATCCCGATGCACCTGTAAAACCAAAGTAAGCTGCAAAAATGTTTTGGAGTTAAATGTTTTTCTTGAGAACCAGTGAAGATGAATCTATTATGATCTGTGCAATGTTGAAATCAGTGACCTGACAAGCCATTCACACAGATTTACAATGTAAATGATATTATGTATGTACACATATTTTTTATAATTTTGAGTCAGCTTCATACTCTCATATCAAAGGTTATGACAATGTATCAGTCCTGCAGTCCTTATTGTCATCACTGATGTTCAGGCAAAATGTATCCCAGTAATATGTGCCAAAAAGATGGTCACAACAACTGTCCCTACAATCCAATTGGTTTGAAAACAAAGACATGTTTTATTTCAGCTTCTCTCTTTGCTTAAATCCAAGTGCTCAGAGATTAAAGGTGTTCAAGAATGTACTAAAAATGTACAAAAAAAAGTCAGCTCAGTAAATTGGGTAGACACAATAAAATGGTTTCACTGAGTCACCTACTTGCAATGTTACTGTAATGCTATGAAAACAAATGTGTTTTCTTACTTCTTATAATATATATGTAATAATTAACCATTTCATGGAAATATCTGTCAATAAAGTATTCAAAATCACGAGTAGGCTTCACATTTGAAGAGTACTATAATAGCAGTTTTGCAAACATGCTTTCAAAAGTGCATCAGAAATGACACATGAGGACATCACATCACATCACACCATGCGAGAATTTGCCCATTGAGCACATAAAACTGCTAAGATTAGCTGGCCAAATAGGCTACCATAAATTAACTGAAGTGTGATTGGGAAACCTCCCCATTTCCAACATAATTAACATTCCACATAAACAGACCTGGGACTATAGACCTATTTTCCGCACTTACGTTTAGTGAACGTAGGCTATATGTTAGCGCTCAGCAAATAATGTGGTCACACTACCCATCCAGCTATGCATTCATGTTGTAAAGTTCAGTCGTAAAACTAGTCTATTTATTCTAACATAGTTCAGTCGTGTGTATATTATTCAGGACAAAACATGGGCAAACCCCTTCATGTTACATTAAGTCTAATCAATCTACATGTTACGTTACAATCGCAGATGAGGAATAGCCTATAACGTTTCTAACGTTTTTGGGTTTAGCCTACTCACGTTACTAGAAATATGGCTTTCATGGAGCACACTTCACTTATTGCACAGAATATATTTGGGTGAGTGGCCAGACTTGTAGCCTATGGTTTCGCCTGTAATTATTCTCATTAAAAACTAGCGACTGTGTTTACAAGCAGTTTCCACGTTCAAGCTATCGGCTTGGATGCAGTTTGGATGGAATTAGTGGTGCTACCAAAGACCCCTGATCGAAACCACTCGGCTTCACTCTGGTGCTACTATGTAGCCTACATCTCTTTATTGACGTGCCGCCCGCGAGACTTGGGAGACGCCATTGTACTTTGATAGGGACTGTTGCTGGGATGATGCGATGCAGCAGCAAGCAATTTCGATTCCGACTTTTTCTTCGGCCTCTTATCGTTCGTTCTATCATTGTAAAATTGCTACAGTTTATCCCAGTTTGGCTAAATACCTACATAGTCTCTTTCCCTTTCGAAAAGCCCCTATGAGGGCGGAAAAACGGTAACTTGAGGTCAACACTTGATAATTAGTTCGTCTCCATTTGCAATGCTCTCCATGAGCATGCGCAGCGCAGGCGCCAGTACTACAAAAAAATACAAAATACCCTACATAACATTCTCTACGAACTTTTTGTATGAGTATTTAATGTGTAACAATTTAAGCAGAATTATTTTCGTTATTTTTTTCCTTTAATTCAAACACTGAGCCCGACCAGCCCGACTTTCACAACCCAATGCGCATGCTCACACGTCAGTTCGTTCGCGTTTGCGCCAACTCAATTGAGAGAATGTTAGCTTAGCTGTGCTAGCAAGCAATGATGGTTGCCTTTTCATAACAATACTTCAGATATTGCAGTGTGCGGCGAATAACATGTTTGCGCTTTTTAACAGTCGGTTAAACTAAGGGAACATTTTTTCTGCATATTATTGGAATCTGCTTATTGACAACAATGGAAGCAAGCTGTTTTGTTCATTTTACTAGCATCCTTACCAGCAGCTTTTGCAGGAGCAGAGAGAAGAATCACATAGGCTAGGCCGCATAAACAATAACTATTTCGAACGTGGTAAGCCTATTCAAAGCTCGGGGTGAAAGGAAAACCTACAATTTATGCACTTTTGATGATCCTTTGACATTATGGTTCGCTGTGTTTCGTAGCTCTGTTACCCTAACAGCAAGTACCCTTAACGTTGTCTTTGCTTGTCGAAATGGGTCGCTAGCTAAATAGCTAGCTAGGCAGCGACACTAACCTTGGCTAGCACAGCCAGCATTACTCTCTTTTATTCTCTGCATTTATGAAAGCATCTTCAAGAAGCCTTGTCACATTTGTTTTTCAATCGACTGCCGATTAAAAGAGAGTGTCACACTCTCTTAGACCGTGAAACCTAAGGATTCTTACCAGCGGGAGCCTTGATTGTGCTAACGTTTGATGAATGTGGGACAAAATGGAGACCCCGAGGATTGTGTACGATTTGGATACGTCTGGGGGTCTAATGGAGGTGAGGCAAGATGTCATTCAAGTTATATTTTATTCTGATACAGTCACACTTGTAAACTGTCTCTATCCAGAAAGAGCTGGTCAAGTTGAAAGAGGTACTTGCAAAATAACCATCCAAATCAGTTGCTCGAAGTAGCTATGCTACCAATGAACTCAAAAGTACAGTGTAGTGCTAGGCAGTTTTACAATAATTAACTTTGCTGGCACTTCAGTTATTTATAGCCAGTGCACTGATGAGGTATGCCAAGGCCTAAGCACACCATGTACACGTTAATGTACATTATATACAGGTTAGTTGGGCGTATGAAAAGGTAATTCACAGCTATGTTAATCAACACTTAAACTGGCCACACTCGCGAAGACAGTTGTGAGAGTAGCTTGACTCCAAACTTGATATGTTGTAGCCCAAGCTGTATATGGATACAAACTGGGAATTAACCGCTGGTTGCAACGTTACATATGCACTAGCCAGCTGTATGATGGCTTGGTACAACATGTCTTTTGGATGTTTGTTTACACTGTTGGAAGCCAATCCGCAAACGGCATATACTTGCGTTTTAAGTAAACCTGTGAGCTGTTTAATGTATCCACTTTCAGCAAATACAGACGCTGCTTGCACCACCAAAGTCTGAGGATGGAGAAAAGAAGCGAAAACCGGAAAGGGAACCCCGGAGAAGTGGGAGAGCCAATAACCACGATACCTGTGATAGTTGCCGCGAGGGAGGCGATCTTCTGTGTTGTGATCATTGTCCCGCCGCCTTTCATTTGCAGTGCTGGTAAGCTGATACTTTGAATTCTTTATTGTCTGTAAGCGTCTGCGTGGACTTTTCAAGCTTTCCCTTACCTCAAAGCAAATGTTTCCCATAACAGTCAGCAAATGAGATGGCCAGTCAAGTGATGTTTGGACCGCGTGAGAGGTAGTCACTCCACCTCATTTGCACAATGAGCATAGTAAATGATAATTTTTACAAAGAAACACATTTTACTGGAGATGCAGTCAGCATCATCGACACCTTTTGTGCTTGGGGAGCTGCAGTCGGGCCCCAGGCATTTGCACCCTACAGACTTCACAGTTAATTCAGTGAGCCAGCAGGGCACAGTATCTGTTTGAAGCTGTTCATGTTCCATTATCTCGTTGCTAGATTTACCGTATGTGTACTGTGCAGCACCTAAGGCTGATGGTAAAGAGCAAGTTAAACTCGGAGTCAGCCTTGCACTTTGTCAGTGTGCTTCTGTTTACACGGTATAGTGACCTTTCAAATTTTCTTTTTTTTTTTACCTTGGCACCATTCATCTGTCAACCTGAGCTGTCTAATACACTTCATGTCACATTATGATGGTAATCGAGGCTATCGTTGTTAAGGCTTTCTCATCACCTAACAGCAAAGCTAGTCTGTGTGCTAAAACCTCAGAATAATAATTGTATGCTAATGTTGATGTTCATGTTAATGATCCAATGATCACAAACAAAACCATTATATAGATCACAGTTTGCAGTTCAGGCTAAAGTAATCAATGTAACCTGTACAAAAGCAGCTGTTTGGTGTATTAGCATAGCCATTTACTTTTGATTTCTTAGAAGGTATCACATACTTGAGAAGAGTCTACACTCATTATAGCCTCCCCTTATCAGCTTTTGACGTTGTCTATGGACCATACTGATGGGTCATTAAAACTTTATTATGGAAATACTCTTGGTTCAGCATGGGCCTAAAAGCCCAATTACACTCCCTTTGTTGTCATGCTCCTGTCACTGGATATCCTGTGGCTATGTGTAATGCTTTCCACTAGAGGGAGACAAGACAGCATAGTTGCAGCATCGTTGGTTCTTTGTTATTATTTTTATTCAGGTGTTTTTTCCAACAGAAATGCAATTTGACAGACTGTTTTTCTAATTTTGCATACAGATGTCAGACTTCTGAGCATGCAAGGAGACATAAATGTTATTCAAGCAATCTATTAATGCTGATCCAGGACACATTTCAAAATACTTGAACACTTCAAACATGTATAGATGTATGTGTTGTCATAGTCAGCGTCACACAGGGGTTGGTGGCAAAAGATTGTTGGCTCTCGTTTAGTTGAATGGGAAATGCTAAACTTTCTCATTGTTCTTAAATAACTATGGTGTTTCCTATCATTGGGGTATAATGTTTTTACACAGTAGTGTATGTACCACAGAATACGTTCTTATCAACATCATCAAAATTCACTTTGGGTATTTATTTGATAACGGTAAAGGCGGCTGCATGTAACGTTATGTTATCAGCCCCTACAATTCTTAACTGACTCCATGACTTCCTTGGCTATACCATCGAGAAATCAACTTATTGGCAGTCTCTAGCTTTAGATAAAATATGGCACTTGTGAGAGTGGCTTTAGTAACGCATATTCAGCAGAGTGCCGCAAGTAGTCACTGCTGTGGGGATATCCTTTACCAACAAATGCCACAATCAGAAATGCCAAATTGCTTCTATAAAACACTTTTACTACCAACTGAGTATTAAGACATCAAATAGTGTTTTCTGTCATTTATTTGGATTTTTGTTGGTTCATCCTCTTGGGATATTGCGACTCACGTAATGCTTCTCGTCCAGTCAGATATTGATCAATAGTTTGTCCTGACCAATCAGATATTGATCAATAGTTTGTCCTGACCTAACAGTTGTGTAAAGGGAGTTTTTACCATAGTATACTGTGATGCCTTTTGCATTACTCAATGTTCCAATTTCCTTGCCTGAATATCTAAAAATCCTGATTTAAAGGGTAGTTGCTGTATTGTACCTCTGAAGTGTTCCACATTTGGCTGTGTTGTGAAAGTAATGTATCTGATATTTGTGTTTTACGTTGGGAACAGCAATCCCCCACTGAGTGAAGAAATGCTTCCTCCAGGAGACTGGATGTGTCATCGCTGTAATGTTCACAAGAAGGTGAGAAGGATTTCTAGAATTTTTTTTATTTTACTGACTTTTGTTTGCCACAATGTACTTTAGTGTATCATATTACCATCTCTTCTGAACAGTGAGTATAGTCCTGGCCACAACAGAACATTGTTTGGCACCTAAGTAAATAGTTTGTGCCGTTTATTTTGGAGTTACCATACCAATGTAAATTCATCCTAGTTAACCATTGTGTCTTTGATTTGTGAAACAGATCTGTGTAGATTTTGAACATTTCCACCATTGTGGAGTCTTGTTTCTAGTCAGTGCATATTGTCTGGGAACGTAGCCCTTATTGTGTGGCTAAATAGTCTGCCAACTGAGCTTGTTTGTTATCTGACTTTTGTTTGTTTGTTTGTTTGTTTGTTTGTTTGTTTGTTTGTGTGTGTGTGTGTTGTGTAGAAGCGTGAGCAGAAGGCCGAGCAGATGAACGGCCTGCTGGAGTGTCCGCTCTCCAAGCGCTCATCGTCCCCGGCAGCCGAGCTGGACTTGAGTGCGGGCGCCGGGACGGGCCCTGCGCTGCGTCTGGACGGTCTGCCCCCCGTGCCGGGCGGTGGCGGCGGGAGCCTGCGGGTGGCGGTGGCGCAGGTCCGTCTCCTGGAGCGCCGGGTCAGCAGTCGGCCCAGCAGCCGACCTGGCACCCCGACCTCCAACGCCTCCACGGACACCCCCACGCCGTCGGAGCCCAACGACGCCGACGAGGAGATGCTGGACCCTGAGGAAGATGCGCCGGGCTCGGAGACGGACGGGGCCACGGGGGGACCCCGTCTGAAGCGTCCCTTCGAGCTGCTCATCGCTGCCGCCATGGAGCAGAACCCCACGCAGTTCCAGCTGCCCAACGAGCTCACTTGCACGACTGCGCTGCCAGGTCAGCAGAGTGGTATCACTTAACACTCTCAACCCATTGCCAAGAGCCCATTGTAGTTCATAGAAGCAGCCATCTGTCCTCACTTTACCACATTGGAAGCAGCAGTGCAGTGTACAAGCTGCAAGCATTCCTTTAGCATAAATGCCCCTGATGTATGTTCTCACTGTAATCTAATGTTGAATGAATCTGATTAATGACACAATGTCCGTGGTCTTCCAGGAAGCAGCAAGCGAAGACGGAAAGAAGAAATGACCGGAAAGAATGTAAAGAGGCAGCAGCACGAGCTGGACCCCAGTGGGCTGGTCCCACTGCCAGTCAGGCTGTGCTACTCCTGTAGCAGGTAGGACATCTTGAACACTATGAACAAAAGAAAGTGTTCAATTCAGTATTTGCTATTCATAAAGTTACTTGACAGGTCCAACAACCTGGTCATCTTAGACACCTGCATTTTCATACATTTACATAGTTTTGCATGTTCCGTATTTGTTCATCACAATCTGATTAACCCTTAAATATATGCATTATTTGATTTTAATGAGTAAGATGCAATGCATCACTGATGTGTATGTGTATTTATTTACTTATTTACTTACTTATTTTATTATTCTTTAGCTAATGCACTATGTACAGCACTTTGGTCAGTGCGAGCTGTGGTTAAATGTGCTCTAAAAATAAATTTTACTTACTTGCATACCAGACGTTATAGCATAGATCCAGCAGAGATTTCCTGATGGAGACTACCTATCCTGTTAGAAAACTCATGGGAAGGGTTGATTAGTTCAGTAAATTAGCCCAGCCAGTGTGGAGTAAAGTCATTTTGCAATTGCAAATGTCATTTGTTTGTATTAGTAGTGTGAAAGGTCATAGAAATGGCATTTCTCTTAAAAAGTCAGAGAAAGGTTTTGTAATGTTGCTCATGAAACTGGGTGGGAACCAAAAAACAGCTTCTGGTGGAAAAGTCCAGACCCTACTGTCGTTATACTTTTTCACCCTGAGATTGGACTCTCCCTTTTCGGGCAATCTCTGGATCCAGTAGTCAACATGTTTTTGAAACTGCTAGTCTTCCTCTGCTGTTCTCAGGAGCTGCAGAGTTGCTCCGCTGGTCCAGTGCGATTACTGCCCCCTGCTGTTCCACATGGACTGTCTGGACCCGCCTCTCACTGCCATGCCCACTGGGAGATGGATGTGTCCAAACCACATTGAGCATGTGGTGGTGAGTCTCTACCAAAATCAGCATTTGAAATGCTCAGCACCCTGAAGTATAGAAGGGAAATTTTCCCAAATTAAACAGTATTTTAAACAGACTGCACATTTTAATTTGGAGCAGAAAACAATATAGAATCTCTTGTAACAAAGGAACTTTACCAGCACATTTCCATTTGTTACGTATTACTAGTGAATACATTGTGAATTATGATCCCCGGATAGTAATTTGTGTGTTGAATATGAGAGGCGGCTTTGTGTTGTGAACTAACATCCTTTTCTTGCTCAGCTGAACCAGAGGAGTACAACCTACAGCAATCGGTGCCAGCTCTTTGACCGGTTCCAGGACCGCATTTCCCAGAATGCTGTCAAGGTTGACTTCCTGCGGCTGGCCCACAGACAAAACCTGCCCCACCGAAAGGGCCCTCATCACAGCAAGTTGGCACTTAAGGTACAATTACCATTGCTGGCATGGTCCTCCATGCTCATAAGCAGAATAAGGAACTATATCCTTCTTAGTTGCACAAATTAAGTATAGAGCATGAAACTTAATTTAACTAAATCTTTTTCAGGTCCCGGACTCCATTAAGAGTCAGTACCAGTGCCCCCCTCCCCTTCCAGAACCTTCTGGAGTCCGACAAGGGGAGTTGATCTGTCACGGCGTTCCTGAAAAGGAGCATCAGGCACCCCTTCAGTATTCTGCCAACGAGGCCGAGCAACAAGAGGTGAGCACACCTGACATCCAGCCAGCACCTGCCGTTATCACAGTGGCTATACCAGTGGCTATACCAGTGACTTTGTATTCCCTCGTATGTCTATTCTATGTAGATGAGCATTTTATTTAGTTCTGTGTCATTCTAACTATTGTCCTTTTGTGCTGCAGTGGCTTCGTGGTGTCATTGCACTTCAGTGCAGTGTCATGAGACATTTATCTGCCAAGCAGATGCCATCCTCAAAACGGGACTCCAAGCAGAGCCATCAGGCCGATGTCAAGCCTTGTGTGGAGGCCAACGAGCTCAGCTCCCCGAGCCCCACACACAGGACCCATTCACCCAGCCCTTTGTCCAAGCCCTGCAGTGCTCGCGTTGGCCCCCAGGGGGCTCCAGTCGTCCACAAGCCCCAGGCCCCTTCGGAACAACTGGACCGGTGCAGTGACTCGAGCGAGAAGCCCTGCCAGGACTGCAGGCCCCTCAACGGCCTGCTGGAGGGACGGCTGAAGGCCAATGGCCCCGTGGTGCATGAGGTGACGGAGCAGGGTGACCACAAGCCCACCAGGCTGCCGAGTCCGTCGGTGCTGGAGCCATCGCTCCCCAACCATGTGAAGACGGATGGAGTGAAGACTGAGAAGAGCGGCCCTCCCTTAAGCGTCTGCGCTCAGAGAGAGAGCCCCCGTCTGGTGTCACCGGCATCATCGGGTGCCAGCTCGGTCTTGGCTGGCGAGGTGGCTAGTATGGGTGGTGCCAAGGTTTCGTCCTCTGTGGTGGACACGCATACCTTCACCCTGCCCAGACCCATCCAGGATAAGCCCACGGACAGGCTGGCATCCCCTCTACCTCCCTCAGGTATGGCACCTCTTTCCACAAACCAGCCAGGGCAGAGCAGAGGTTTTATGGCTAGTTGGAGGCTTAGTCACTGTTTTCAAATAATTTCAAACATGCTCTCCAGACATATTTTTTATCTCTCTCAAAACCAAGTTGCTTTTTCAGTGGACTGAAACAACAAGGTACATAATGTTATTTAGCAGTCTTACATAAATCAGTCGGAAATGTAGATTGCCGATTGATTGACCTCCATTGAGAGACTGCTATCAATGCATTGAGCTAAAAGCTTAGTCATGTTATTTAGACTGCAGTGTTTTTCCATTTCTCAATGTCATGTTTTTTGCACTTAGGGGGGAAGGTGTCTCCCGGTAGCATGTCCATGTCTCCAGCAATAGCAGCTCTGTCCGGCTGCTTGAAAGGAGTAGTTGAAGGAAAACCAGGTGAGGCTCATTCAACTCAGTGCTACTCTTTATGAACAGACAAAAAAGCTAAAACCAGGATGCACCCAAGGTGTTTTTCACAATTCCCACTAGTGTGCACTCAATGCTATCGCGTAAGTGTACCTGTATTTTGGTGCTTATTGTAAATGCTGTTTTGTGGACAGACATTGAGCTGAGCAAGCTGGATGAAGACATGGTTCGAATGCTGGCTTGGCAGAGGATCCAGCAGCTCTTCCCCAAGAAGGTCTCCCAGCTCCCCAAACCCTGTGGGGTGCCCTCTCCCATTTCTGCCTCTCCATCTCCTCCTACCCCCACCCCGCCCTCTGAAGGTAAGACTACAGTAGCCCTTGTTCTCTTGTCCTCGTTCTTTAGCCTGACTGGACAAACTCTGTTTAATGTTGCAAGTGTTCATTCTAAGATGGCCATTTGAAGTGAGGGTACGGAATGACCCAAATACAATTGTTTTATATTTGTGTATGTATGCGATGAAATTTTATTATTATTATGTAACGTGTACTATCTATGCTATAATTACAGCACAAAAGAAGGAGGTTCAGGCGCGGGCTGCGTTTTATCCTGTGCTGGGCAAAGGGGAAGCTGTAAGCATGCGTTACAGGACCCTGTACATAGGAACCGGTAAGACTTGACTGGCGAAAAATGAATAAACATTCAGGCACTTGGTTTTGTGTACATACATGGGTGGCTAACACTGTCCACTTGACGTCTATTCTCCAGGTGCTGAAATGGACGTGTGCCTTACCAAATATGGTCATTGCAATTATGTTTCAGGAAAACATGCCTGTATTTTCTATGATGAGGTAAGCAACACCCAGCCACATGCATACTGAAAGTGCTTATAAAGTATAGCAAATCACATACCATAGACAAAATAGTTAGATTGGGCTTCCTCTAATAAGCTTAGCTTATTGGAATTACACTATCAAGTCTACATCCTGTCACTCTTTTGGTTCCTCAGAACACGAAGCATTATGAGCTGCTGAACTACAGTGAGCACGGGACCACCGTGGACAACGTCCTCTACTCTTGTGACTTCTCAGAGAAGGTGGCTCCCACCCCACCGAGCAGTCTGGTCTCCAAAGTGCAGAGCATCACCCGTGAGTATCCCCCATGCTCTGGAATAGAATGGCTGTTCGACTAAGAGACTCTCAAGCTTAGTTGATGCATGGTTTATACATCTGTAGGGCACATTTATACATGTATCAGTTTCAGTTGTTGGGGGACCCTTGAGTTTTCATGTAATTCTGTATTAAATTCCTGATTTAATGGGGGTTCAACCCATTAGGAGTTCCATCTTTAAGGAGCTTTTGGAATGCTGTGTCATGATACAGTCTAATATTAAAATGGATATTTTTCCCACCATCAGCTGCGTGATCACTTATTCACTGCGTTCCCACAGGTCGCTGTAAGAAGAGGAAATCTGAGGCGGAGGACGCAGTGGAGGGCTTTCTGCCAGCAGGTGGCGTGATGAGTAGCCAATGCCAGGCGGAGTCCTCCAGGCACCAGTGCAACTGCAAGGCCAGCAGCTCGAGCCTGATCGGGGGCAGTGGAGCCGGTTGGGAGGGCACGGCGCTCCTGCACCACGGCAGCTGCGTCAAGCTGGGCTGCCTGCAGTTCATCTTCAGCATCGCCGAGTTCGCCGCCAAGCAGCCCAAGGAGGAGGTGGTGGTGGTGGAGGAGGTGGTGATGGAGGTGCAAGAGGACATGGCCTGCCCCGTCCAGGAGTCCCAAGAGCTGGCAGGCGCCCGTGCTCTCTCGTCACAGCAAGTGCCCGTGCTGCACTCAAACTCGGTGCCCTAGCTCCCGGCTGCCACAACCATGCCCCAAGGGAAGCTCATGAAGCCTATTTGCATAGGGAAAAAAACGAAGCAACTTTCATTTTGTGACATTCATACATTCATCTGAATTCAAGGTATTTTGAGGTCTCATGAGCCATTTAATTTTGCACATTGTTTTATTTTTTAGTTTTGTTTCTTTTTTGTTTAATGGAATTCAAATAATGCAAAGGCCGTTTCTACAACTATTTCTTGAAAAGGTGCTATCTTCCGCTATTTGGGAGTTTGTCACCTGATCTTCATACACAGAGTATCATATTGTCCTCTTTGTGCCAGTATAGGATGTTTTGATATGTGTTCTCTTTCAATCAGCTCATTTAATCCCATTCTATTTTATGATGGTAAAATATATTCATACCTTCTTTTGCTACTTTTGCACTGCAGGTAGCTGTTATCATCTTGCACACACATGCACACAAGTGTATGTTTGATAACTGTATGTGATGGACATACAAGGCATTTCAGTTTTCCGTGATTGAGGCATAGGACACCTTGTACATATACGTTGTTGTATAGTTTCAATTTGACAAGACTTCCTGAGTTTTACGTTCTCTTTGTGTATAAAACTTTGTGGTAAAACCTGTCTTTATGTCCTGTCCCATCTGTAATAGCTTGTGTAAATAGACACATCGTTTTAGATCTCGTTTTAAAATTCTTGCATTTCTGTACATGGAAAAAAAGGTTTTTGCCTGTATTATAACAGTGTAAATACATAAAGATTTTTAAGTACAAAGCAAGAAATTGTCTGCTTGTGTTAAAGGTTGTGTGGCTGTAAGCATGTTTGTTGTGTCTGAAAGAAGTACATACCTTGGACATTGTGTAAGTATGAAGAAAGGTTAGCAAAACATGCAACAGAACATGAGCCATACCAAACCACTTAACCCAAACCCAAGATAATTGTACTTCATATTGTATATATAATGACATATATGGTGTATGATATGCAATCTGTAAAATAGTGTACAATAGGTATCACATTGCACTCTGGTCTACAGTACATAGCAAAGGTTTATCATTTCTCTAGGAAATCCACTGGCAGAAGAAGGGCAGGTGACCGCAAACAGGAACCCTGTGACACCCTGTCGAAAAGGGTTAGTTCTCATTTAGTTGCTTTTTTATAACTTTTCTGGGGCCAGTAGGGTGTGTTTCCTTTTTAAAAGTGTCCTGTTTTATCTGTCTATTTTTAGAATACATCAGTATCATTTTCAGTATGTATTATATAATGGAATCAGTAGTGTATAATCTACACTGCGTTCCTTTCCATGCACTGATGTGATTCCAATTGCCTGCCTATTCTGACTTCACTAATCTGACATTAATGGTATATAATATAATGTGTCCAAACATCTGCAATTATTGGCAATACTGTGTTTCACAAGGTGACCTTTGTCACAATCTGAATCAACGATTAGCAACTCACTCACACAGAAATGTAGGTTGGCCATCCCCCAGTCTGACTGGCCTAGCATTTGAGGGCTCATCATTGGGTTTCTAATACAGCTGACCTCATTTATGTAACTTTTAGAAGGGTGGGCATTAATGGGGGCCAGTTCATGAAAAGCATCACAACTGAGGGGCCGGAGAAATGCGGCTTGAAGTATGAGTAATCACATTACAGCTGTAGATACAATGAAGTACAGCAGCAGCAATATGGGTGTTCAAATGTTGTATTTTGTACATGCATAACAACATCTTTAACTGTTTTTTGATGGCTAATATGGAATGAAATACGTGATAAGATAACAGTAATGGAATCTGTGCTTTGCACAGTAACTGCTAGGTTCAAGATTTCCAGTGAGTACAAACAGGATTCAAACACTGTTCAGGTGAATTAAATGTGTAATCAGTCGCATATGTAGCTCTTCTGACGTATAGGCCTACTTGTTGCATTTGACGTTCCCATCATTTAAATGAGATGACCGTGACCTCTAGATTTTTTTTTGCAGTGGGGGCAGGCACCGGCGGTGTCTCCCCCGGGGTTTTTTTTCTGGTTGCTAATCACACTATTTTAACATGTTTTGAGAGGGATAGGCCCATCTTTTTTCTGACGCACGTCACGTTACCCCATGCATTAGCCTATACCAAATGTCACTGCTTGAATAAATGAAAAACATAGCCTGCATAGTTCACATTGACAATGAAAACGTTTAGCCTAGGTTTCTGACAGAAATTACGTTTTGTGCCAACATATTGTAGAAACACAACCACTTTATTTGGTGAATCATCTCCTTCACTTTCTTTGGTTATTATATAGTCTACGATTCACTTTAACCACAAAACGTTTTGCCGTCGCCAAACGCAATTTACTTCGTTAGGCTATCGGTAATACTTTTTGCTTCGAATCGCAAGAGTGCGCATTTAATGTGACATGCCACATGATTTCCAAGAGGCCTTTAGACAGGCTCATTTCTGACTTCACTAGACTATTATTGCATGTTGTAAGACGTGAAGAAGGACAACGGCAATAGCCTAGGCTACGCACAAATTCAGCATTCACTAAATGGACACAGAGAGACTGCAAGTTTTTCTTTCGCTATCGTTTCGAAAAAAATAGCCAGGCTACTAGAAATACTTTGAAATTCCCTTTGAGTCGGATCTGCTCCAACTTTCCACCAAGTTTTGCAGAAATTGTGCCCGTGTTTTTTTTTTTTTTTTTTTTTGCGATATTGTTGACAAACTATTTGTGTGGTGCAACCTGTTAAATATTAATAGTTCATAAACTCCAACGTAGTGCCAATTTAGGTTGAAACTAAACTAAGAACTTACGTTCAACTTACGTACAAATGTAATGGATTGTAATGTAGTCTAACTTGTGCAATGGGCTAAGGTGCAGTGGCTGCAGGATTAAAGCGAGCGAGAGATGCAAGAGTGGAGAATACAGCTCATGCGCTTGCTAGAGCTTACATTTTTTTTAAAGGGGCAGTACAAATGACCCCGCGGGCCGCCCCTCTAAACCAACTTTCCGAGAAGCACGGTATGATGCCACCCAATGTGAATTACCTCAAGAAAGTGAGTGTAGTTACAATTTGTGTCATAGCGACATCTTGTGGACATCAACACAGAATCCCGGAAGTGTTTGAGGTCGGCGGGGCATGCAATTTTCAAAACATAGGAGCTCTGCCTAGATCTGAGGCGTCTTAATCGCCTACGCCAATATTTCGCAAGTGTGACTACAACCTACAACTTTTACATTATGTCCGTCTTCTTAACTGTTTTGTCAGGTGGGATCGTGTTGTATTTGTTGCTGTACTACACATTGTTTAAGGGTTCCCGCTGCAGAAGCAGTGCTATGTTGAAAGGGAAAACTGTTATTGTGACAGGTAAGATTGCTAAATTGGTCGCTAATACATACCGCTAACGTTAAAAGCTACCTGAAGTTTCGATGCTTGACCACCTTTTTTAATATGAAGTTTCTGATGATGTTAACATTTAGCACCCCCCCCCCCCTCCCCATTCGCGTTAATAGCATGTATGTATGAACAAGCATGAGTAAAATGCTGAAGTGTGAAAACAACTTAAAACACTTGTTATTCAGGCAGCAATACAGGTATTGGGAAAAGCACAGCGATGGACCTAGCCAAGAGAGGTGCACGTGTCATTCTAGCCTGTCGCAACAAACAGAAAGCAGAAGCTGCTGTTTATGACATTAGGAGGGTAATACGTTTTTATCCTTTTTGGTTTTATTGTTATACATAAATACAGTCAAGGTGCTGCATAAGCACCTAGGTTGGTACAACGGCAAACTAACTCGCATCTTCTCGAATCCAGGAGAGTGGAAACAGTGAAGTGCTGTACATGCAGCTGGACTTGGCGAGTCTGAAGTCGGTGCGTTCCTTCGCCAAAACATTTTTGAAGACAGAGCCTCGACTCGACTTGCTCATCAACAACGCAGGTGTGAGGTTAGGGTAATCATGTTGTCGTTGGTGTTTGACTGTATCTTGAATGATTACCTGTTGCACTGAAGGGTAGCAACGTGCCATAAAACGTATTATAGTCAAAGAGGAGGCCGAAAGCAAGGCCCGCAAGACCTTAACCTTTACTGTCCTTTGCTGACCTTATGAAGCTGAGACATTGTTGGCACTGGATAACTTCAAATCGTAAGGTCAGAATTCCAGGGATTCACTATTCAGATGTTACCTGTTGCAAGGTGTGACAAAATAAATTCTTGGGGCAGGTGGGAAGACACATGTTAACCAAGCCTGAATTTGCACACAGCGACAGGCCTACCAAGGCCCCCCAAAAACCCAGCTGACTGCTCCAAAATTTGGCTTGGACCTCACACTGTTCACCTAGGAGGAACAACTGGTGTTTTTACAGAAAAGCCCATATCTAGGCCATCATCATTTGACAGATGACAGATGTCAGGTGTTTGACACATGAATCATGACACTGTACAAATTGTGGACTATGTGGATGTGTGTAGGATTCTGTGGGATTTCAGTTGTCTTGAATGCACCATTACATTACATGCCTTTCATTATTACAGTGGTAGACACGTGATATTACAACCACACAGCTGGCCAGTGGTGTTGCTAACTTTAGTGGATGTTTAGTCTGGGCGACACAGAGCAAACCTGTTTGGACACTGACATTTCGATGAGGGTAGTGTAAGACTATTTTGTGTCCAGGGTGGCGTGATTCCAGAATCCACCCCTGATGCTAACTTCCCCCTCAACCCTTCTGCACACAGGGCTCATGGGGACAGGTCAAACGGAGGACGGATTTGGGTTGGTCTTCGGGGTCAACCATCTAGGTCACTTCCTGTTGACCTGCCTGCTCCTGGAGCGGCTGAAGCAGAGCGGACAGAGTCGCGTGGTGAACGTGTCGGCGCTGCTCCACCGCCTGGGCACCATCGACTTCGCCACCCTGAGTGCCCATAAGGACCTGGTGACAGGGCAGTCCAGCTGGCACGGCTTCATGGCCTACTGCCACAGCAAGCTGTGCAACGTCCTCTTCACCCGTGAACTGGCCAACCGCTTGGAGGGCACCAATGTCACCTGCTACAGCCTTCACCCAGGTGAGTCAGTGTCATTGCCATTGAGCTAATTTCCAGTGACTTACTCAACACTCGGGGTGATGCACATTGAACTGATGTCTGTTGTTTTTGCTTTATTTCTTCTTAATAAATCAAACCCACTATATTGTGAAAAATAATAGCATGTTTTGCCTGTATAATATTTTGACCTTTTTTTTTCAAGCAGTTCAATCCTTAAAACATTCTTGGATCAGTGCAGTTTCATTCTTCAGTTGTCTCTCTGCCATCCAGGGGTAATCAACACAGAGTTCTCCCGCAACCTGAGCCTGTGGCAGCGGCTGCTCTTTCTGCCTTTCTCCCGGCTCTTCTTCCTGGACCCAGAGGCCGGTGCCCAGACCACCCTGCACTGCGCCCTCCAGGAAGGTATTGAGCCGTTCAGCGGACGCTACTTCTCCGCATGTGCCTTACAGGGAGTTAGCGCGAAGGCAAGAGATGACGGTCTGGCTAAGAAGCTGTGGGAAGTCAGTGAGAGGCTATGCGGTCTGTCCTGAGCTAGAGGTTAGGGAATGTTGCTCCTGAGCTAGAGGTTAGGGAATGTTGTTAGGGAATGTTGCTCCTGGAATATGTGCTGCACTTTTCTCTGGATTTCCAGTGTTACTTGCATGTAAGACATCAAAACTTTGTTTTTGTCTTTATACTTGCAACAAGCCTTATCAAACTGACATTGTTTGGAAAGTAACAACTGATCTATGCACAGATAGAGAGAGACAGATAGAGAATTTTACTGTGCTTTTCTATGACATTTTAAAAAAATATGTAATCTTGATTTTCCCTTGACTGATGCTTCATACTCTAATGCGTGAATATTAAAAATGCCAAATAGTGACACTTCACCTCAAATCAAAATACACTGTCAGTACTACATTCTGTACTTATCGAACTCTGCTCCCTTTTCTCTATGCAATTTTGTTTTTGTAAGCCATTAATAAATTACCATTTGATCATGTCACTGATTTGCTTTCAAACAGCGAAGCTTGCTTGCTTGCAAAGCCAGCATGCTTTTCAGATGTACCGGTAGTGCCCGGGTGTTCTTACGTGTCAAAAAAAAATCAATTAAGCATTTGTGTGCATTCTGCTGTGGAGATGCCTTTCGAATGACTAACGGCTGATGCATACTCGTGATGACTCAGCAGAACTCTGCAGGCAGCCAGCACTCTCAAAGTGCACTGATCTTGAAAGGCCAGTTGTGTTCAAAATTGATGTTATCATCAACACAATCGTTGCAGAATGCTGTTCCATCTGTAAATCTGCACTCCTCTCGTTCTGCTGCAGTTCTTTAGCAGCATATATGAATTGATAGAGCGGCAGCATCAGATAAGAGCAGTGTAATGTAGCTACTTTAGTGCCTCCCTCTGCCTTTGTACTCTTTTTTTTTAAATTATTATTGTATGCTCGGAAAGCAGATTAAAAAGCACAGCTTGTAAATTCTGCAGTGAAGTAAATCCTGAAATGGATATACTTTCAACACTAGAGGGCAGTAGCGTGCCACACAACATACTCTGGTCTTCTGCTCCAGCTTTTTTTCAAAGAGGAGACAGAAAACAAGGACCACAAGACCTTAACCTTTATTGACCTTATGAAGCTGTGCCTTCAACAAAAAAGAAACCTTGTTAGCACTGGATAACTTTAAACCGTAAGGTCAGCATTCCAGGGAGTCACTATTAAGATATTACAAAGTGTAATTGCAAAGCATATCCTTCTATTCCATCATGTTTTGCCTTTGTCTTTTGTTCCACTCCTGTCAATCGTAACAGCTACTGTGAGCAATGTGCTGGAGCACAAGTAATTGGTAACATTATGCTTTACATTGCTCTGCATGTATTACTCATCTGTAGTAGACCGTCACCTTGCTGTAATATTTTTTATTTAACTACTCATCAGCTAGTCCCGTCTCTCATCACATCTCAAGTGTAAATCTCTTAAACATTACCACTGTTAGTTTGAAAGTGCAAGACAATGTGAAGTGTAATACATTTTGTGTCACATAAATACATTGATTCAATTTATATATATGCACATAAATAATTCACATGCATTTCCAAGAAATTCACACTTTTCTTTTTGGAACGCACAATTTGATTGATTTTTAGAGAATAATAGTTCATTATAATTTCAGCTGCTTCAGTAGATTGCTATATATTTCTCTACTGTAGTCATCCTGCTTCTACTAGAGCACTAGACCACTTTGTGAGTGAAGCGTATATGCAAGTGTTCTTAACATCCCCACTTCTGACCTGTTCCCATCTCACTGAGACCTGTTACGCTGGCTGACTGGCAAGGTGTCCCTGTACAGATGGGAATCCAATGGCATGTCAGGGGTGTAATTTATCTTGAATTAATGTCTTCAGCAAGTGCCTCTTGATCATGTGATCTTTGGCTCCACTGGGTAGTAGTATAGAGACACTGAGACGGACTGTTTGCCATGAGTCTTAAGTAAGAGGGTCTGGGTTCAACAACCTCCATTCAACACTATCGTATTGTCCTCGCCAATCTGCCATCTCCGGCTACCTCCACCTGCTCCACCTGGCTCTGTCGGAAGAATCAACACATCGATGGCCGATTCGAGGTGTTTACTCTCGACACACTCCCCCGCACTCCTGCATAGTACTTAACCACTGGATTAGCGCATCAATTAGCAATCACTGCATGCAATGCTCCTGATTGATCCAGTATGTTAATTCTTGGATTGTATTGGGCTGCTAGATGGGGTGTGTGTTCTCCGTAATGGTACCTTGTGTTTGGGGGTGGGGGGGTGCAGGGGAGGGGGTACGGGAGGGTTGCCTGCGGGATGATAAGCGGTGGCGGCGGAGATGCCTCTGTTGCTCTGGATGTTGTGTCACGGCAACACGGAACGCTGCGGTTCCCTCGGAGGGGGAGGGAATCGGAAGAGGAAGTTCCAAGAGAGTGACTTCTTGACATGCATGGTTGTAAATACGCCCCACATACGTGCAGTTGCCTTCAGGGGGATATGCCACAGTCGTGTCCAATCCCACACTACGGTGCAATATCATATACACAAGGCCTCCACACTAATGTAGTGTAGTTTTAATGTTCCTTTATCCCATAGGATGATTAATCACCGCAGCAATCACTCCTGCAGTCATCTTGAGGAGGTCCCGTCTGGATGTAAGGTGTGTGTTTTTGTTTGTGAATGTGTGTGGCTGTTTGTTGGGGGGGTGGGGGGGGGGGGGGGGGTGTGAGGAGCAGGTGGTTTGGAAGTTCCACTTCCAGGTCTGAGTCAGTTGGGAGAAATGCACTGTGGAGCCAGATTGGCGTCGCACATAAGGTGCGAAGATGGGGGGAGAGGATGGATGGAGGGGGGCAAAGGATCGGTGTTTTTATCCAAAAGCTCTCTCTCTCTCTTTCTCACTCTAGGCCTCAACACCTCCCTCCTTTCCTCACCACGTTCACCCTTTCCTTTCTTTTTATGAGCTCCCTCTCAAAAGACTCGCCATGGAAGGCAGTAAATAGAATCATCCTTTGGGGTCATGTTATTTCCACAGGTGCAATTAACGTCCCCATCTGCTAATCTCTGATTAACGATGTTTACAAATATGGTACAACTTGTAGGAGAGTGGCAGAAAAGCTGCTTACGTCTCTCTCCCTTTCCTTTCCTTTCCTTTCCTATTTTCACCAACACCCCGTCCACACATTCTCACTGTTCTCGCTTTTACAGAGCGCCCAGCAGCAGACACATTAACTCCACTGAGAATTCTCTATTGTTCCATTATTAATTGAGGTCCATTTGAGCTTGGTTTACAATTGAAGTGGAGGAGAAAGGTTGCTTAAAATGGACTTAAAGTGAACTGATAATGTGGACAAACAGTGAATTCATAGAAAAGGGTCTTGTTTTTTTTCCCTTCTGTGTTCCTCTCTGCCAACTCCCTTCCAGACAGTTAGGGATAAGGATGATGGTCACAGGTTAAAGAGGCAACAGAAGAGATGAACTGAACACAGCATTGTTAAAGATGTACAAAATGGTATGATTTTTCAACATCAATATTTCTATCTGACAATATAGGAAACCTGGGACTTGTGCTTTATAGTTGGCCCTATGTATGCATTGTGAGAACATGTCTTTATGAGAAATCTGCATTCCCTCTCTATTTTAATCATTTTAATAGACCAGGTTTTTACGAGATCTCAGGCTGCCAAAATCAGTTATAAAACTGCCAGTTATTATCTTATTTTAATTACCAATGTGCCTTTCTTGACAACATCTTGAGACAGGAGAGCAACAAAAACAGCCCAAATGGTTTCAGATTGGCTTTGGAAACACGCATTCAATTAGACGTTGCAGGTAAATGAACCAGTTTCCCTGTTTTTTTTGTAATTTGCCGTAATCTAATGAGGAAGCATGCCTTGCTGTGCACAGCTTCTAAGGCATGCTGTTGGGGAGGTTTTTGCTGTTAAGGCTATCAATTAAGCAGAAACTGCAACATTCTGCAATTGTTTCACTAATTGCCAATTAGCTACCCAAGAAAAGTGTGGTCTTTTGTTTTATAGCTGTGATTTACAAGGCAACTAAGGGTATTTACTCAATCAAAAAGCATCAAGGTTATTACCATGGTGATGTCCCTTTGTTTTTAAATAGGTTTTCTGGCTGTGCGGATTTAATAGAGGAAAGTTATGGAATGGCTGTCCTACTGTGGAGCCCCCGACTCAGGGCTATGAGGAAATGTATGTGGAAGTGTTTTGGCATTCATAGCATCGCATGACAATTACTGACAATGTGGTACTGCAGCAAAACATAGTAGAAGTGGAAATGGATTAGAATGTTTATACAAAGAATGTCATTGATAATGTTGCCTTTTTTGTTAAGATATTATATCCATTTTCTTGTTTTTTCTCTGTTTATTCCTGAGTCACATTGTCTTTTATTTTTTAACAATTGCATCCATGTTTTTTTTATTTAGCAATTGCATCAAGTTTCAGTAACACTTTATTTTAACGTGTCGCTGTTACAGTGTTAAAGTCTGAATGAAAAGCAACACTGGTTGAAGCCTGGAAATATTGTAAACAAAGTAGCTAGTTTGCTAGTTTATCATAGTCTACTGGTTAGACTGTTCAGTTTCCCCACGTGTGTTTAAGTTTCAAATAAATACTTTTTCTCCTTGGGACAGGCCCGTTTGAGTCTTGAATTTAGCAGTCAATTTGAATGCAACAGTTTTGAACAAATTCGTGCAGCGTGCTAATGATGCTAAACGGATTTAATAGCAATTTAGCCAGTCGTCTTGCACGATTGTGAATGTTTGGATTACATGTGCATGAGGAGAGATGCGCCTGTTGAGAGGGAGGGAGAGAGAGAGAGCACGGGGCAAGGAGTCTGTGTTGAGGTAGGCCTACTTCTATCGCCTACTCTGGTAGAGTTGCACATAGCTACAATGCAAGATATATTTAGCCTATATATGGACAACGTAATAAGGCGGGAGGTGTGTGTTTTAATTTCGAATGTTATATCGAAGTGTGAGGAAAAAGTTCAGTACTAGCTCAACAACTAACTGGACCACTAGCTGCATAACCATCCCTAAAACATGTTTTCAATACTGAATGGCTGTCCTTCCAAGTGACCATCAATCCAAAGGGATGATGAATGAGTTTAACACAAGATGTGTTATGTGGATAACAAGAACAAATCTATATGAATGTGAAAGAGGTGCACACTTGGTACGTTCAAGGCATTTGCATGAAATCTCAAGAACGTTTCTGGGTTAGTACAAAAGAGCTGTGCTATCCTGGCGTTGTGTTCTCCCACCTTTGCTCCTTTGTGTGTTTGTAGAGAGCGAGTAATAAACAGCTGAATAGAAATTGACTTTTTGGGAAATGCCCCCCTTCCCCCGCCGCCTCAGCCACATTCTCCGAACAGATATGCTTTCTTCAAAGTGTCTACTAAAGAGCAGATTGCCTTGTTTGTCATTTACAATGAAAGAATTTCAATTACTCACAGCAACTTTCAGTACAGACGGTAGATATGACCATTGATGTGAGGAGAGGAGGAGGTGAACAAGAGGCAGCTCAAGGCTCTGGTTTTGTCTGAATTCTTTGGGAAATTGGTGGAGAAATATCAAGGATGCATGATATTGATCGGACACTAATTGCACCCCTTTGGTTGTTGAGCTGAAGGAAAACTACCTTCCTGGCAGACCAGTTCCAGATGAAATCACCCATGCAATTAGTGCCATGCTATTCACCAGCCATAGACCAGGATCCTTTTGGTGACACGTTTTTTTTTTTTCTCCACAGGTTTTTGAACGAACAGCAGTCAAACAAACTTGTGATTTTTTTCCCCCCCTTTACCAGTGTGAAGGTTTTTGAAGACAATACCTGTATTGTCCTGTAGTACCAACTAGACTCTAGAGTGAGGGATTCATTGCTTTGAAAATGCATCTTTGCACACAGCCATCTCCAAGGACAAGGCCTGTTAATTAATGGGAACGGTTAACTAACTCTTCTTGGCTCTGACAATAGGAGGCGTATGCCAAAGCAACAAATGCAAACAGATGTGCTACGTAGTTGACTAGGGGGTGGGGGGTGGGGGGGTGGGGGGAGAGGAGGAGAGGACTCCACATCATCGATTCCTTTTCAGTGCTCCACTCCTGGAAAACAGACAACAAATAATGCCTTTTCATATGTGCATGTCTTATCATGCCCCTTCCCCATCCTCTTTTGAATCTCGACCTTAATCAGTTCTGATAGCAGCAGATGCCACCGTCCAGTGTTGCTACCCAGCGCGTAGCGTAGGTTTCCTGTGTACACTGCTTGGTCAGAGAGCACGTGGGGCATGTACGAGGCTCTCCCGCGTCTGCCCGGCAACGCCTGATGGGCTTGGCTCATCAGGTAAAGCCTCCTTGACCACATGTGGCAGAGGGCCTTTTAATGCGGGTCCCAGCTGAGAGGCGCAGGTCGGCACCGTTCTGCATCTGGAGCGGAGCCCCTCCTGGTCCTCCTCTAATTGGATCCGCCAGTGACCTGGGCTCTTCAGATCCCCGCCGGTTCTGGAGGAGAGGGGGTGGGGGGGGGGGGACTGAAAGAGGCTGGCGGGCTGGCTCAGCAGCTGATGCACTCTCCTCTTCCACGCTGCCGCTCTCGTCCTGTGGCAGAGGGGGTACTCCCCTTCCCTCTCGACAGACAGAGCTTGTTTGGGCTCATCGCTGCTGCTTGTGCCAAATTAGGTTGTGGAGGAGGGTGCAGTACTGTACAGTATTTCAGAGTTCTGAATGCAGGGCCCAGGTGTACCTCTCGTTTAACCAGTCAATTATTTGGTACAAAATGGGATATCATTGTGTATTGTCTGTTTTACGTTTAGTTCAAACTTAGCAGTGGAGTTCGTAAGTATACTCAACAAGTAATTATACTCAACACCCCCCCCCCCCCCCCCCCAACACACACACACACACACACACACACACACACTCCCATCCATCCATACGCGCACCCGTACACACATCCATACGCACATCCATACTCACTCATTCCCACCACCATAGTGGCCAACTGCTGGACAGTAAGCAGGACAGGACACGAGTCATCAATATTGGTTGCTGGCGATATTGATCAGCTGTATTGATCAGGATGGGCAGCGGGGTCCACGGGGGAAGGGAGGCCTGCTGATCCTCATCCAAGCGATTGTTTAGGGTCACTGACAAATTCAATTGCCTATCAGGGACCGATCATGGGAACAAACGGCTGATGTCGATACGGGGGGCCGTGCCCTGTGGTAGCTGTCACTCAGCATTACTCCTGGTCAGGGAAGTGTGAGCACGGGCGCGGTCAGTGGGCCAGCGCAGGGCAGAGACCTCACCCAGGCCCCCTCGGCCCCCTTGGCCCCCTTGATGGAAACCGAGCATCTGTTCTGTGGAGCGTTCCGACTTCTCTCGCCCTTCTCACAACTTCTCCGTTGGCCTTTTCCTTTCGTTTTGCCCCCCCCACACCCCACCCCACTCCCCGACTATTGCTTCTCGGAGCGCAAGTTAGTTGATATGTTTAGCTTAGCCTTTTGCTGATGGAGGCAGTGTTTGCCGACTTCGCTGCGTGCTCCTGCTCACAGAGTGGAAAGCGTGCGGAACAGAGAGGGGGAGAAAAAGGGAAAAAAAAAAAAAAAAGCGCGGCCTTGCATATTGATGTCTTTGGTGGGATATGTTAATGTGGAGAGCTGGACTGCGGCAGGCTGTTCAGCAGAGGATGGGGATGGGGTGGCGGTGGTGGTGGGGGTGGTGATGATGGGTTTCCCACTGGCTTTATCCCTCACGGGTTCCGCTCCAGTGCCACATGCCGCATGGCCAACAATGCGGGCATCAGGGTCCGGCCGGCTTCGCCCCGCAGGAGGCCTGGAGAGGCGGAAAAGGAGGAGACTGCAGAGCACGAGGCACCTTCTGCTGGGGGAGCTCCGCTTTTATCCAGCAACACTTCTGTAATGGGCTTTCTAGTGAGATGTGGTGGCTCTTTGGACCATGTGTGTATGTGTGTGTATTAGTGTGTGTGTGTGTGTGTGAGAGAGAGAGAGAGAGACTGGCGGTTTGCTGTCCGGCAGCACGTTTTCCTCCTGACTGGGCTGTTAAGCAGAGGTTAAACACAGACACATGACCAGCTGGACAGACTGCCCTGCTTCCCCTGGCTGCTCGGGGTGACAGACAGGCAGGATGCAGAGGTCTCCGAATGAAAAGTGTGGCTTCAGGCACTTCATTAACTAATTATGGAAAACAGACTCCCCCCTCCAAACATACACACTCACAACCTAACAATCCCCCCACTCCATACCCCCCACCCCCCCCCCCCCCCCCATAGTCACACACCCCTGTTTTGTGCTTTTGATAAGACTCTTACACTTGTCAACAAACGTGTATTTAATTAGTGTTGATTGTTGTTAGCGTGTTCAATAGTTATTAATTAGGAATGGGAGGGGCCCTTGACTTGATTGCATGCCTGGAGCTGTGACATGTTGTGCTGTTTCACACTCTGCCGTGACACAGATATGAACCGTGAGGGGGAAAAGAGCGACACGTAACAAGAGGAAAACAGTCATTTTCAAGGACTAGGACAGGTTTTTATTTTTGTATTATTTTTTTTTTTTTTAACAGTGACAGTAAACAAATCGAAACACACTCTTGTCCTAAGAAATATGCACGCAAATTAAAATGGCTACATTGATTTGAACTTTTTCCCCCCTGTGCTCTTGACAGGACACCACTGAGAGAGATTAAGATTGCTATTTGAGAACCCAAAATATTACGCGCCTCCCGTTTTCACAACTGCCTCAAACATCCCCCCCACACCCTCCCATCTCCTCCATTGTTTCCTGTTGACAAATTACATGCGAAAAGCTGCCAAAAATCACACACTCTTTATCCCCCCTGTTTGTGACCGCCACTTGTCCACCCAGTCTATCAGCGCTGGAGCGAAGCTGACCTCCGACTGTGTCCTTTCTGAACAGGTCAGGGAGTAGAGCGCTGACCGCACCATAGCTCAAGTCAAGCCCAGCACACACAGAGACCCTGTGGATGAGCCTGTGTGTTTGGGGACTAATGACAAGTGTTGATGGAACAGTCACGGTGTTGTGAGCACCAGCTCGAAGGCAGACTGGGGGGTCGCCGGGCTCCTGTACGAGACCTTCATACGCTCAGATGAAACACAGCTGCCTCCCCAATTGGGGCCCCATGCTGTCACACACACACACACACACACACACATACTGTACACACATACATACATTCATACATATCACACATTCACACACACACTCCCTGGCTGGTCTGAAAGTGTTGGGTCTAGAATTATTTCTATATGTATGTATATTTGGAGATGCACAGATGGGGACGGGGCTAAAAATATCATTTTCTGTCTGTGTACACCCGGAATTGTCTTGGGGTTCATTCTAAACTTCTGCTGTGGGGTGCATTTCCCGCTGTTCAGCTGAGCATATACCCTCATTCGAAGGCGGGCGAGCAGCTCTGCCTATTAAAATGTAAATTCCCTTTCTGTGCAGCAGGACCAGACTGTGGAACTCAGCGGGTGAAGAGGTGTGTGTGTGTGTGTGTGTGTGTGTGTGTGTGTGTGTGTGTGCGTGTGCGTGTGCATGTGTGTGTGCGTGAGCGCACATGTGGTCCCATTTTCCAGCAAGGCCTGTTCCTTGTCCAGTGAGATCTGACTGTGGAAATCTAGATGTGTATGTCTAAGGTTGATTAGCCTAGTGCATGATTTCTTTTTAGGCATATATTTAAAGTCTGCTTGACAATCTCACTAAATCAGAAAGAACAAAAGAGGACATTTTTACACGCACAAAAGTACAATAAATATGAAAATGATCTTTGAAGATCCTGCTTCTTTCAATGGCTGCATGTTAACATGTTAGACAAATTTGTATTTAATTTCATTGGGAACATGTTTTTTTTTCTCTCCCAATCTGGGAAAACAACAATTCTACTTTAAGGCTTAACAAAGAAAAATAAAACATAAAACATTCGGGAAAAAACAATTTACCTCCAGAGTAGGAAAATGGAGGATTTGGGTAGGCTGTCACAAAGGGGGGTAAACACACAGATTTTGAAAACAGTTTATGCGAGTAGCAAAATCTAGCTTTCCCTAATTAGACTGTGTTTGGCCTACATGTTGAGCAGCAAAGAACACACCTACAGTGATTCCATCACTGCAAATGACCTACCGAAATGCTCCAATTACGGACAATTTACACTGCGCACGCCATTTATAATTTGTATCAGTCACTAACTTGCCTCTACACGTTTTGCGTGTGTTTTTGAAAGAGAGGAAACCAAACTGATGATGGTAGTGAACTTTTCTTGTGACAGGTTTTTTAATTTAATATTTTTTTTTTATTTTTGGACATGGGAATGTTGGAGCCAAGAGTAAAGTAAGTATGTTTAATCTATCTAAAATAATTGATTTCATCGCACAAATTCTAAACCCACTGAAATCTCTGGTATTCCTATCAAGGTCTAGATTTGGTGGTCGCAGTAACCCATCACCCTGCTTTTTTGGCTAAACACCAAACTAAGCTCATATAATGTAACATTAATACAAATTTGATGAAAAGGCTATCACTTTCTCATCAAATTTGAAAAGCTATCACTCCGATGAAAAAAAAAACAAATCTTATTTAACTCCCAATTTTCTCCCATTCAGGATGGGTTTTTGTGTTTATGTGAAGTCTGCACAACCTGTATTTCTTCGCATTTTGTCTTTTGCAGGAGTTCAATCACACTATGGAGGCATTCTAAAGCGTCCCTTTTTACTGAGGGTTTATAGGTTCATTTCAATGATCTGCTACATACCAGATACTCTGTCATGGTGAGTCTCAATAAAGATTGACTGGGGTCAATCTCAATTTATTTGGACCTTTATACTCAATATTGGTCAGAATAATATCTAAACCTAACCACTAGGTGGAGCTGTGATCATATTGTAGGAAACATCATGGGCATGACCATATGCAGACAAAGTCATTGTCCCCGCAGTCTGTCCTGATATGTATTGTTTTATATGGGCCATGATTTTAAATATTGAATAGTAGCCTTTACATATGTCTGGAATTTAGGGATATATTGCATCAAATATTATGTAGTAATGTTTAGAAAGACCAGTTGGGATATGAAATGGACTCAATGTTATTGCTTTTTTTCCTTGACATTTCCTTGACATCAGCTCGGATGAAATATTTGAATACAAAAATAAAACAGAAAATGACTTCCTGACTGGACAACTACAAGGACATTTTCCACTGAGTCACCTCCTGTCTTTCAGTGACTTCGGTGGTTTCTGTGAAATTATCAAACATTCCATTTCATGAATTTCTTGTTGGATCATGGTAATTCCAAGATGCAAGTAGCTTTTTCACTCATCTATTACCTTGGAACAAACCAGTTGCTACCCATACATAGGGCTTGAGATGGACTGAATCAGACATCATTATTGAAGAAAAAGGTGTAAATACTGAAAATGATCACTTTTGCCAAAGTCATTTGTGTTTGTTTTGCAGTGCATGCATCTGAGTGTGTTTTTTCATAATTGTGATTCCCATTTCTAAGCTGCATGAACCCGAGACTGCATTCGTCGTTTAAAGGGATTATTGCATTGTTATTACATTGCAACTCAAGTATTTGTCTCAAAGTCCATATATATAGTTGTTGTTTTTTCTAACTCTGGTAATTCAACACTAAGTCTGCATTCAGTTGCTTTTCTCTGTCCACATCATAAAGGACAGTTCATTATTGATCAGTGTCCCTGACCTATGAGAAATGAAATGTTTCTGTTTTGGCTGGTCATTTTTATTCCTTCTTTTGACTTGCCCACACATGGACAATTTGTTTTGCTATTTTGTTTGTGTTTTTGTGCATGTGTGTGTGTGTGATGTTGAAATGGCCATGAATTGTGTAAATTTAACAAGGCAATTAGCAGTATTGTTTCCCAAGAATTGGGTACACCTGGTGATGAGGCATGTATTGTATTTGTGAAAAGCTGAAAGAATGTGTTGTGCTCCCTGTTGTGCATGTTTTTAGTTTGTTGATATTAACAAAATGTCTTGTAGCCTACATCTGAAGAAAGGTCTGAAAATACATTTGCACAGCGCTCAAATAGGCCAACATAAAAAAAATGCATGCTGCCTAATTAACCCTACACTACAGGTGATTCTGTTGCCAGTCTTACACAGCTGTCTTCCAGACTCCAGTGCAATGTGTGAATAAGCCAACTCACCAAGCATAGCAGCTCATAGCCTGAGCCAGTATCTGCTCCAGCCTCTACAGTGTCATGTGAGGGACTGACTCATGGTAACTACTGATATGCTTTCTACAGTTGCTGCCTGCCTTCATAAGGATCTCTGTTGCAGCAATGATGTGGTCATCTTGAAGGGCAGGACTGCACCATTTGTATTGCACTCTTTACCACCATGAAGGTAAAAACAAGTAATTATGAACCGTGGTTTTAGGTTGCAGGGGGGGGGGGGGGAAAGCATCACACACATGCATGAAATGTTTTGTGTGGAACGTATTGAGTGTTCCATGTGTGATGGAGTTTAGCCCGATCCAGTTAGCCCTACATCCTACGGCAAGTCAAGACTGGCAGTGCTTCTGTGCTGTTACACCAGAGCAGACTAGAGACCCTTAACCCATGCTGACCTGTTTTATATGGACCTCGTCTTTTTTATTGTTTCGATTTTTTTACGTGCACAAGACTGCCTCTTTTCTAAAATGGCCCATGGTTATTTCTTGGAATGGAATGCTTTATCCCATTTCTGTTAGACTGAGGAATCTAAAATTGTTTGCCATCTTCTCTGGCAAGAAGAGCCTTGGGTATGGTCCAATTGTAGGGGAATTGTAATTTAAAAGAAGACTCAAAATATCTTATAAGTAATAAGAAGTAATTTTCAGAAATAGCACCTCTGCCTATTCTGAAAGGTCCCCATTCTGGTGAATTCAGTAAGTAACCATCCAAGCCAAAAAAGTGAAGCTGAATGATTTTCATGCCTTTTGAACCCAGAGTTCAAATATCATTGTTGGTGCCTCCCAGTGAATGGCTGCTACCAAATACTGTTGTTATTGCTGATTGAAAAACCACAAGGACCCTCGTAAAAGCACAGAAGTGCCCTAGAAAAATGATATAAAACACGGCTCTGTCCATCTTGTCAAAGCGTTGTCACACATTTTTTTTTTGAGTTGAGGCAGCCAGACTCATAACACAATTATTTTATGTACAGAACTGGTTTTACTGGCCCAGGCTATTGATTTACAGTAGAAGTGACAAGTTCTCCAACCAGAAACTTCTGATACCGTTTTTTTGTGAAAGTATTTTAGTTTCCTATCTGTGAGTTGATTCTTAAATGCAATTGTCTATATACTTTCAAATCAGTAACTTTTCCCACAATTAATTAGCACATTTATGTTACATTTACAGGCTTCATATTAACATGCACAGAAGTGGTTGCTGATGTAATATACTAAATGTTTTTATGCAGGAGTGCTAATCCAGATGCTAGTCTAGTATCCACCTTCAAAATGTTTTTCAAGCATTGGCTCCTCCATGTTCCTTACTGAGGTTATTGTGTGTGTGTGTGTGTGTGTGTGCCATCATAAGCCTCCCCCACTCCAGCAGCACGCCCTCTCTCGGTCTCTGCTGTGCGAAGATGCAACTCCAACCCGGCTCGGCGCAGTTAAACACGCAGTGATTTATTGTGTTTTAATTTGGATGCCCACCATTGTTTTTTTCTGCGGCTTGCGGTGGGGATGCCTGCTGACAGTAATTTCTGTGTTTTTTTTGCCGGATTCTTGCCCGAGCTAATGGTACTCTCTCTCTCTCTCTCTCTCTCTCTCTCTCTCTCTCTCTCTCTCTCTTTCTTTCTTTCTTTCTTTCTTTCTTTCTCTCTCTCTCACACACTCTCTTTTTTTTACTTCAATGTTTAGCCGGGATACGACAGGGGGGTGGAAGTAGGAAATAAACAGCGGTTCCTATTTACCCTGCCAATTTCACTTGACGGCGGCGCAGTGTATTGAAATGAACTGGGGCCCTGTCTAATACGGCTGAGCGTCTGGGCCCGCCGGTGGCAGAGATGGATTGTAGCAGGCAATTACTGCAGTCCGGCCCCTGATTAGAGAGCTGCCCGCTCACCAGTCAGCCTCAGTGTTGCCTCTTATCACGATGAGGCGGGGATTGGTCCAGACATTGTTTGATTGCTTTCAGACACATTTGCTAAATCCACCCACCGGCCCGCTGCCCTCTGCAGATGCCGCTCCGACGCTCAGCTTCTGCAACCCCGCCGTGAATTGTTTACTTTCCTTTTCCCCGGCTTTCTGTTGTTGTTTCTTTTCTTGAGTCAGTCCTCCTGCCTTTATTCTTTTCCTTTCTACCTCTTCTCTCTTCCTGTTTCTTTATGATAGGTATTTGGTTCTCTCTCACTCTCTCTCTTCTCACTCCCTTCTTCCCATCATGCTCTTGGAGGTTCTGTATATAAGCACATCTCCTCACATCACACCACTTGCAGTTGTAACCAACAGTGAACTGTTTTGAGAATCTTGAGGGGGGGGAAAAAAGCCCATATCAAAGAGGCGTTTGAGGCACCTCCAGGAGACCCATTTGAGACGAGCTCTCCGCTACTCTCCTCTGGCCCTGGCCAGTTTTTAGAGCTGTGTGTGTGCTCCCACTTGCTTATGTGCTGTAAAATGACATGGGGCCCTGGGCCAGGCTCTGGATATGGCTGGGAATTTTCCCTCTCATTTCTCTGTGCACATATATATGTATGCGCGCGCGAGCGATGCAAAGCTCATTTGAACGTGACCTTTCCCGAATGGGTGTAATGCCGCATGGTGTAGCGTAACTCTGCTGCCGTGGTTGTTGGAGTCTGACCATCTCTGTCTATGCACCCCCCTGGGGGAGAACTAACCGAGGATGGCTTAGTGTCCTGTTACAGCATATAAAAGAGTTCCAGCTATAAACGGCGTTAGAATAACATTCAAGGCTAAAATGACTTTGAAATGGGAAACGGGATGTTTTTTTTTTCTTCCTCTTCTCTCTCTTTTTCCCTCTTTTTCCTCTCTTATTCCCTTCCACCGTGTGTTTGATTTACCCTCAGTAGCATTTCACTTTGATATCATTTCCCACGTAAAAAAAAAAAAACAAGCCCTTTTTCGCTGGAAGGAAGCAGTTGACTGTTCAAGTGTGTCCACAATGTGAGTCAATATAGCTATGGCCATCGAGCATTTTCCCCCAGCAGATTTGTTGTCATCAGCATTAGAGGCAGCTGCAGAAGAGAGATGATAGCTGTGGCTCTCTGTGCTGCGGACTGTTGCTCAAAGCGTACTGTCCACTCCAGCAGTCGTGCAGTATGGTGAAGTGAATCAAACTGGGCGATGTTTGGAGTGTCGGACCATTAACTACATTACCCGAGCCAGTGTGTTCGGTTCAATAAATAAAAGCTGCATGCCAGGGGAAGGCGTTTAACTTTGGGGAACGGTTGTGGCCCCTCCACTGAAATGCTTTACACCCCACCCCCTCCTCTCACTCTGTGTACGGATGTGGCGTATGGTTTTTGTGATATTTACTCACTTCAGCCCATGATGATCCCATGTGTTGTGGTGGAGATACACACAGGCTTAAGCATTGGACGTGGTTTAAAGCAAAATTCTTTTTTTTTTTTTGGGGGGGTGGGGACAGGGATCTCCCCCTGAAGCCGCAGAGTGTCGAAAGGTTTAATTTTCTTATCGCTTTGTGCATGTATGTTATTATTTCCTAAACGCCTTTTAAAGTTGCTCCACTGACTCCGGCCTGCGCCCCTGGCCCCCTCAATAGCGAGCCGGGGAGGTGGCGCACCCCTCACAAATGCCCCCGCGCACAAGCCCCGCTGCCGCGTTTAGAAGGCGCGCCGGCCGAGAAAGCTGTAAGCACTGATCCCAGCTGTGTACTCACCGGCACCCAAATTAATCCCAAGCAATTTTTCTGCACCACTTGTGCTGCTGATAAAAAGAAGAAGAAGAAGAAGAAGAAGGAGACTGAGGAGGAGGAGGAGGAGGAGGGGAGAAAACGGGCTCCCCCACATTTAAATGGGTTGGTCCCTGATGGCATTAAGCTCTCTCTCTCTCAGTGTTGGGTTGCAGTCAGGCCTCGCAACCGTGGAGGAGTCGGCTTCTCTTGGATGAGTCTCAGAGGGCTTAGCTCCCCACCCCGTCCTCTTGGATCCCGTGTTGGTGGGGTGGAGTGGAGTGGGGGATGAGGGGGGTAGTGTGTGTGTGCACCAAATATGGCGGCATCTCTGGTTCTTTTAGTCCGAAAGCCATCGGGTGTTGAACCCTTCAGTGTAAATATCAGTGATATGCTACAATGTCAATTAACCTTGGGCTAATTAGAGGGATCATAATTGAAGTGGCACATTGTTGGTGTTTTTCTTTTTTGGTGTCTTCCAGATGCTTCATTCCAATGCTATGGTCAGGGATGGTGTGGAAAACAGACTGAATCTAAAATCAATGTAAGACCAAGCCCAGGCTTATGGTCTGAAAAATACTCTTGAGTTTAGTTAAACTAATTGTACACGACTTATGGTCACCTTACACCAAACAACTTTGACAAGATTTGGGAAAGATTCTTGAAAGGTAGTCTTTTAACTAATACCCCCAATTCAAGCTTTACTCAAAAGACTCCAATCTTTCAAGAATCTTTCCCAAATCTTGTCAAAGTTGTTTGGTGTAAGAAGGCCATGACTTTGCCCATGTGACCTCTTTGTTCAGGTCTGGCTATCGGGATGGGACTATATGTTGGACTGTGTTTGTTATGTGTTATTTGCCATATCCATCCCAAGAGGTGTTGATACATCCCTCTGATGCACATACTTGATGGAATCAAACCATGCTGCCTTTGATAGACCATGGGTGTTGACACATGAACAGCTGCTTCATAGCTGAGCTAACTCCTGCCTATCTCCTTGTATAATGTGATGCCCTGTTTTTTGGTATTTGTAATGTTTTGTTTTTATGTGCCTATTTATGGAGCTATTTGTTTCCTTGTGTAATTGCTTCTGCATTGTTTCTGTAAACAAAACAAACTGAATCCAAAGAGACGGTTTGTTCACGGTTGATATTTTGAGTCAAATGTTTGTCAAGCATACCAATGGACTTGTTAATGATGAACTCATCACAGGCAGTGGCTACTTGTTTTCTTTGGGCTGATCGTTTCAAACCGCTAATGGGAGTTTATTAAAGGTTCTCTACGCACCAGGACTGACCATACCAGACAGTGTGAAGAATTCACCAGCGCGGCCTTAGCCAGACAGAGCTGTTTAAAGCTTTACATTGAGATTCCAATCATACCTTACGCATTTAATGGCCGCTTTGGTTGCTCCCACACAAGTGAGCCCTATCCCATGGGCTGAGTATGAGCATCAGGTTGAATGTGCTGCTCTATGATCCCTGAGCCAGAGGCTGAAGTGGCAGAGAAGCCCTCAGCCCCTCAGTCAGCTCGAGGTGGCAACCTTAGCCCTGACGCCTTAATGGATGGGTTCGAGGCAACAGCGATCAGCCACCTAAGGGGAAAACGAGCAGACTCTCTTTTTTTTTTTTGAAAGATAATGGTAATGGCACATCGATTGTGGGGCTTTCTATGTGCAGGAGTGATTACGTGGACTGAGGTAGCTAACATACTCAAGGCTGCTCAGTCGCCTCGGTGTTGGGTCTTTTTCCCCACCTAATTGCACTCCTTGTCTCTCCGATCATACCTCGGCTTGAGAAGCCCCTGCCAGTGGCTCCTGCCTCTGCTGGTTTAACTCTCCACTCCTGGGTTCGGTAAAATGCAGGTTGTGAGGCATCTGCAATCAGGAGGGGGTACTCGCTGTTGATTTGTCGTTGTCATGTAGATAGCTCCTTCTGCTTTGAATTGCAGGCAGTAGCTGTGCGATTCCATATGTAAACCGTCTGATGCATTGATTTTCTTGCAGCCAAAACACTTGGTTTCTTGAAGAATACAAACAAATAGTTTCAAAATGAGAAATAAGGAAATGGTCCACATAGCTGGAACCATATGTTGTAATTTCACCACAGATCAAATAACATCAAACCGAATTCTGTCAAAATAAAAATGTCTATTTGTTATTTGCTATTTAAAAAGTCTACTGCTATTTATCCCTTTACTTTTACTTTGTTACTTTGTAAATTCCCTGGTTAAACACAGTGGCCATCTAAGCAGATGCTTGAAAAAAAAATAGCTGTCTTTTAGTGTAGCGTATCTATTCAGGAGGTGGGCAGAGTCACTATGTTCAAAACTGTAGCATCAACAAATATTCTAAAAGATGTCAGGTATTGCATCCATTCACTTGTATACTATATTATAACTATCAGTTGGTAGTGCTAGCATGTGGCTGCTAACTGGATGATTTTAGGCTTTATGAACAGGTATACAGTCTACACGATAGGCCAGTAAATTATGAGTTTATATTAATAGTACAATGTTTGTTTTTGGAATCAGGAATGCTTTTAGAATGGTGTTGTGCATTGCAGTCAACTATGCTGATCGGGATTGGGGTCAGCTGTAGTGCCAGACTTGGCCTTAAAGCACATCTTGAAGTGTGCACTGAATGCAGCTGATAAACTATTTTAAATGAATCAACAGCCCACCCTACCAGCAGTTCCTCAACAGGACCTCAACCTTATCTAAAGCTGATTAAATGAGTCATTTTTATCAGCACACGGTCATGGTGAAATAATTCGATTTTGCCAACATTTTGGTCAAGCAGCATCCATTATTTTATTTGCAACTGCTCCAAATATCTGCTTTTTATGAATTATGTTATTTTAGATATTTAATATCTAAGTAGTACATTTTTTTTTTCACATGTTGTCCACACGGTGACAGTAATACTTTAATGTAATAGACTTCATTTAACTTAATTTTCTTTATTATGTCAAAGCACATTTCTGCACAGTTTTAATAAAATACATAGATGTCTTTATTTACAAACAACTGCTAAAAGCACATTTTCTAAATATTTGTGAAAACGTTTGCTTCTCTTTCCTGGACAAAAAAAAAAATGGGAAATACGCCATCCATTTCTCAGTGTCCACTCAGAAAAATGAGTGAGAAAAATTTGGGGAACTGGGCAAAGGAATAAAAAAAAAAAGCCCTTGGAAGCTGCACCGCGCTGCCGTCTGTTTAAAATAATCTGCATGAGAAAGGTTGCCGTGGACGCCGCGGCTTTGACAGAAGAGTCCACCTGAATGACATTTACAAATTACCCTGCCGAAAGTGCTCAAGTCCCCTGACCCGTGCGCCTCTGTTCGGCACCCAGTGAGATTTGCAAGCATTTTGTCATATAATTATAGTAAATCCCCTGAAAATACACCCCCGCCCCATGCAAGCGCCCCCCCCCCCCCCCCCCCCCCCCCCCCCCACCCCCCTACACACACAAAGCCAGACTGAATAGTAATGCGTGATGAGCTGCTGTCCAAGTGGCCATGCTCTTGACATGCAGGGGGATTCAAAACAGCATCAGCAACAGAGAGAGAAAGAGAGGGAATGAGCGAGAGAAGGAATGAGAGAGAGGGAGAGAGAGGGAGAAAGAGGAAAAGAGAAATGAAATGAAATACCATTATTATGGCTTGTCACCGCTGCATTTTGACAACTGGGATGCAGCACTGGGCTGTAATTTATGCATTTCATTTTTTTCCCTCCCCCTGCAAAAACGCCACTGATTTTAATAGTTATTTACTGCCTCTGTTCCAGTCACAACATTGACTATTTAGTAGTTCTTAAGTATAGTTTCAGAGTCACAGGGCTGGAGTCTAGAAAAAAAAGAATGTAGTGGTTTACTTTCCCTGCTGCCTCTCTCCCTCTCTTTCCTTCTCTTTCTCCTTCCTCCCTCTCACTCTGTCCATCTCTCTGTCTTCCTCTCCCACCGTGTCGCATACGAGTGAGTGTGTTTTTCCTGTTGGTGTTGATTGGGGCCTATCCCTTGATTGCGCAGTAGAGGAGCGAAATGAAAAAGATAATCTAATTGAACAACTTTAAAGCGGCGTGGCTGTTTCATGTACTTCTTTGGAACGGACGTAATTTGAGCGCTGTTACCCACCCAAGCATGGCTCCGCTGAAGGTCAGCTGTCTGCCAACGGGAACATGCAGAAAATGTAAAATTAGTCTCTCACTCTCCCTCCTCTCCCTCTTCTCCTCCCCTCCTCATCCCCCTTCCCACTCGCTTATCTTGCAGCACACACACACATATACACACACACACACACTTCCACACGCATACACATTATGTACACACAGTCTCAGTCTCTCTCTCTCTCTGTCTCTCTCTCTCTCTTTCTCACTCTTGTGCACACACACACAGAGAGAGAGAGAGAGAGAGAGAGAAACTCAATTATATTTTATTTGTGTGCTGTATATGAAATAAAATGGGAATGAGAGAGACGAGAGTCTCTGTGGTGAGTGGTGCCCACAATGAAGGATGAGTTGATGCAGATATGGCTTGTTTTTGTCCACGCTTTATTGGACCTGTCTGGGAAGAATATGTATATTGTTTTGAGAAGCCAGTTCTCTGACTTGCACTACACTAGGCCATATCTGACACAGCATGGTATGATTGGGATTTGTTTTGGTAACATTGTCCATCAATTTCACCATGCAAAAATAAAGCGGTTGGGGAAAACATTTGTAGAAATGCAGTAACACAGTGCTGTATAGCGGTGAATATGAAACTATGAAGCTCTGCAGTTACCTCTTTCACACTACTAGTGCATTTTTGACATCATTTCCTCTGCCTCTCTCAGAAAAATGGAGCAAGCTGTCACATTTTGTGGTCTCATCCCATCACCCAATCAAATAATTAAGATATAAGATATTAATACAGTAAAGTATCGGTTTGGTCCCTGCTCTTGAAAACCCAGCCTTTATTGCGAAATATGGCAGTGCTGAGTACCATTAATTTCACTTTGCAGCTGTTCGATCTGCTTCTGTAATGTTATTATTCTGCATTAATCACATGCTTGGCTTGGCCGTTGTGAACTGAGACTGCGTCGGGCTTGCTGGGACAGACTGGGATTGGTTTAGTGGGCCCAGTATTACAGATGAATGTGGAAATGGAGCCGTGTGTGTGTGTGTGCCACATCAGATCTGGGCCAGAGGTGGGCCAGATGTTCATTTGAAACTCGACTGCTCTGATTCCCAGGAGTTGTTGGAGGGAAGGCGATGAGAATGCATGGGTGTGTGTGTATGTGTGTGTGTGTGTGTGTGTGTGTGTGTGTGTGTGTGTGTGGCCCGCCATCGCTTAATATGCAGGATAAGTCATTGGTGCTTATGTGGCCAATGCATCACTGTGCCTTTCTGGCCTCCTCAAGTCCATAGGGCGTCACTTTGAATGAGGCGGCAGCGTCGGGGTAGACTAAATAAGGCCTGGCTGCAGCAGACAGAGCCGCTCAGGGCACAGAAATCTGGAGCCCCTCCTGAAATAACTATGCCATCTCTCTCTTCTCCATTAACGCCCAGCCAATTTTGTGCAGGGGAATGGGTCCCAGCACCTCAGCCACGCCAGCCTTCACCTCCTCCGTCTGCAGGGAGAGCTTGACAGCACACCCACACACACTCTGCGAAGCATCTTCTGTCGTTCTCCACATGGTTTCTCCCTTCATCCTCCACTCCCTGCCTGTCGTTCTCCCTCTGTCGTCCCTTTCTCCTCCACCTCCTCGTCCATTGTTTGGTTTTTCATGCTTCTTTCGTTCATTTTCCACCCTAAGCAGGCGCTCGTGCCCAGCCAGAGTGCAGCTGTCAGTGCTCACGTTCTCGATGCATCGTTTTGTTTTTCTGCAGTCTGCGGTTGAGGGGGTTTGATTTTCTTCAAGGGGCGAAACCCCCTAAGATCACTAGCGAGCCTGTTCCTAACAGTGCTTCTGACTAAAATGCTCACAACTGCGTGTGGAATACACTTGACGAGACTGGACTGCAATCCTTTTATCTGAAATTCGTTTAATTTTCTGATATTGTTTGAATGTGTTTTTTTTTTTCACTTTGTTTTTTCTTTCTCCCATTTTCGTCTAGATTTATTAGTAACCCTTTGATCTATTTCTGTTCTAAAAACACATTTCTTTTCCGAGATCAAGCACTTGAAAGCTGCTTTTCAGATGATGAACTCCATTATTTGTTTTATATATTTTTTATTACATTTCTTTAATTCTTTTTTTTTTTTTTGCGTTGCCTTTTTCAACATCAAAAAGTTTGCATTAATTATTCCATTAGCATGCGGCGCTGTCGCTGGGCAGAGGGTTTCCGCTCCGGTCCAGTCAGACAGAGCAGCGTGTGGTTTGCCTACACGTACCCCTGCTGGGCATGCTGGTCCAGTCAGGACAGGCTAGTTAAGACCCGAGGGGTGGAGGAGGAAAGGAGAGAGCAGCAAGACTGTGAAAAAAAGAGGGAGACAGAGAAATGGAGAGAGAGAGCGAGAGCGAGGGAGAGAAATCTAATATGAAAATGAAAATGTAAATGGGAGGAGTGTGGATGGGAGTGTGTGTGTGGTGTGTGTGTGAGGGGGGCATGAGTGTGAGTGAGTTTGGGAGGTGTGTGTGTGTGAGGGGGTGTTGGGGGGTATAACACTGAACGTTTTTTTTTTTTTTCCAGCTGGCCTAATCTTGCCTCCACGGGGCCCAGATAGCGATCGCTAACAGGAGGCTCGCGCTGAGCTCCTTTGAAATGCAGAGCGGCTCTGTGTGTAAATTGGAGCCGGCGCACGGGAGCCACGGGATGACACGTCGAGCCGCGACCCCTCTCTCCTGATCGGGGCCAAGCATGCAAAGGTAAATCTTACACATCAGACAATTTCATTTTCAGCACAGGGGGGACCGGCAGCACAATGACGGGATCTTTTCAAATGATAATGCCTCCTCAGAGGCATATCATCATTTAGATTTTTTTTGCCCCCCTCCCGTTTTTAAACATGTAAACCCATCACCTGAAGCAGAGGAGCGTTCGTTTCATATGTAATTCCTACATAGACACATAATTCCAAAGTTTTGTGCTCGGGCTAAGTTTGTGGAGTTACCTTTTCTGGATTTAAAAAAAAAAATGTTTTACTGTTTTTAATTTTTTTTCTTTTTTGCCAAATTACAATATTACTGAGTATATTTTGCTGATAATGTATATATTCATCATATGAATCATGGATTGGTAAAATTTTGGCTATAGTTTGCATTTTCCTAACCATTATCTATTGAACTCTGCTGGCCGCTCCAAATAAATCTGTCACCATAATTTCTCAGTGCACATGCTGATTATGCATGTATGTCAGAGACCCCCCGTCACTCAGTCCATTTCATGGCAGCTTATGGTTCAACATGTAATGACGTGCACTATTGTATTTCTCATTGGCCTACAGCCTACACCCCCTCCCCTCTTCCTCTCTCTCTGTCTCTCTGTCATACACAGGTACACACACACACACACGCACACGCACATACACACACACACACACACACACACACACACACACGCACACTTCATGTCTACAAGCAACAGTCATGAAACTTGCTGATATTGAGCTGGAATCAAATCCCCCAATTGCACGGCTCTCCTCCTTCCCCCTTGCACACATAATTGACTCACTCAGCATTTGGAAATGCACTGATGGACTCTCTTAGCTGACATTGCAAATGGATGTGTCCTCACACCACTCAAAATCTTTTTTTTTTTTTTTTTTTTTAAACGGCAGCCTGCGAGAAACTAGTGGCGAACACATCCCCATCTAAAGAAAGAACTGACTCCACGAGCCATACTCGGTGACACGTCTGCTTGCTAATGTGCAACATGGGCACTCCGTAACGCGTGACCCCGTCTGGCTCAAAACCAACCATGACACGCAGTCAGGGAAAGATTTTCTAAATGCCCTTGTGTGCCCCCTCCTCACACACACACACCACCACCACACATACAGGAAACATTAGCAAATGGAAAAACAACGTTCTGACAAACTGCACTAATTCCACCAAATGCTAATGGCATCTAGACCCTCCTGGCTGTTTTTTCTCTCAGCACCATTAATGAAACCGTCTTGGTTGGGATGGTTGGCAGGATTGGTGTGTGTGTGTGTGTGTGTGTTGCCGGTGTGTGGTGGGTAGTTGGAATGACTGCGGCTCGGACGCCCCCCCCCCCCCACGCTGGCCCCTGCCTGCCACCTGGCGCGCTGATGGAAAGTGACACTGTGATTGTGCGCGGGGCGCCGGCGCGTGCTCAGATGAGGGTGTCACTTCTGCCTAGCCTGATTGCCACTTTCGCCGCGCAACACGGAGGAGTTAAATTGAGGGAGAAAAGGTCAGAAGCCAGTGGTCATCTGCTCTCCTCTCTCCCAAATTACTTGTCCTCTCAGAGGAGAATGAAAACAGACAGGGCTGGCTCGGGCTGCCGAGTGGAGATGATCCGGGAGGTGGAGGAGAGGAATGCAAACGAGAGGGGTGGGGTGGGGTGGAGATGGTAGGGGGTGGGGGGGGGCGAGTGGCAGGTGAGGGAGGAGGATGGTTGGGAGGTTGAGAAGGGTTGGGTGGAGGTGGGGCAGAGAGGGAGAGAGAGAGGGAGAGAGAGAGATGTGGGGAGGGAAACACTGCAACAGCAAAGAAAAGGGCATCAGTGAAGGTCAGATTGAACAGTGCAGTGGACAGCTGCAGCCAAGATGAGAGAGAGGGGGGGGGGTCCCACCATCTCAACGCTCAAGCAGGATGGACAGAGGGTACACAAAGACATAACAAACACACACATTGACCACTGAGGGCAATCATGAAGTGTATTTTGGCTCCAACTGGATGTTCAATATTGTTTGCTATTTCTGTATACAGAAAATACCGTTGTTGTCTGTCATACAGATGTCTCATTAGTCGAGGTGGGTGTAACATATGCAGAAACCAATACTCCATCTATACATGCAGATGTTTGATCAGCAGGGTTCCCCAGTTTCACAACATGACACAGATTTCTGTGCAAAAGGACACAGTGACGTCAGAAGACCATTGCACAGCTGAAACAGCAGGGGGGCAAAATGCACATCTTGTCTGCCACTTTGTAAATCACTCATTAGCTGATTTTCTGGATACTTGCCAGAGCAATTTAAATAAGCATGACAAAAAGAAGTATATTTTGTTTTACTGTTGACTATTTACTGTGCCTGTCATGATAATTATGTCATTGACTTGTTTTACAATGCTGAAAAGAGTGGCTTGTGGAGTTTGTTGTGGGCGTGCAGGGAGATTGTGTTTGAAAGTTGCATTCCTCCTGTGCTCTGTGCTTGGAGCCCAACAATGACGAGTGCGGCGCTTATCCAAGTCCAGAAGGCTTAAGAACATATATATATATATATATATATATTGTTTCGAAATGATACATCTAAAAAAATAAATGTTACATTTGTTCGAAACCCATCTATAATAGCTGGACATTGACCAGCTATTACAATATTGTTTATCGCGAGACAATATGTTGTCCAACAAAAGTAGTTGGTGTGACAGGCCTAGAATTTAAGTTTTGATCCATATCTTTATGTTAGGCAGTAATCATGGGTGTTGCCCAACAGGTGGTGCTGGGTGGCAGTGTTTTGGATTTTCAGTGTGTATTAACGCCCACCCCCCCCCCCCCTCCCCCACCCAAGCATATTAACGCCCCCGTCCCCCCAGCAAAGCCCTTGAGAGTCGTTATGGTATGGGATCGCTCACTGTTAAACCACAGGAGGCCTCTCTTGTGATCTTGCAGACACTGCAGCAAGGCAATTAACCTGCTAATATACTGGGCTACTGACCTGCCATGTCTCCACATCCAGATCCCAGAGCATGATAAAGGAAAAAATAAGTGAATGAAGAATGATATTTTTACATATGATTCCACTACAGCAAGAAAACAAGATGTACTGTTTGTGTAAGTGGTGTGTGTCTGTTGTGTGTGTGCAGGTGCTGAAAAGAGTGGCTTGTGGAGTTTGTTGTGGGCTAGACTACGTGCAGGGAGATTGTGTTTGAAAGTTGCGTTCCTCCTGTGCTTGGAGCCCAACAATGATGAGTGCGGCGCTCGCTAAAAAAAAAAAAAGCTTTTGTGAAATTCTGCCTTTGTTCTCTCCTCTCCTCTCCTCTGCCGTGCCGTGCCGTGCAGTCCTGAATGTGATTTGCGGCACCAGAGAGAGAGAGAGCGAGCGAGAGAGAGAGACGTCCGGGTCTCCACAGACCTGATGCAATCTCAGTGAATCTCTGTGCGGAGAGATGCGAGGCAGAAAGCAGCCGCGCTGCAAGATCAAATTTTCTCTCTCCGAGTCTCGGAGGGGAGACAAAGACGTCACAGGGGGTCACCCTGGCTCTGCCAAACAATGTGTCATCCACATAAATTCATACTGAGCCTGTTTGAGGCAGGAGATGATGTGAAGATTTGAGTTGGTTTGGATGAACACATGGACAGTTGAAAATACTATGATACATTTAAATACATATCATTTAAGTATATAAAATAACAAGACCTTTGCATGCACTCTGAATGGACTATGGTGAATATAAATGCTTCTGTCTATGCAGACTGTAGATACTGGGTTGGGATGGTGCGTGTTTGTTGGCTGTCTTAGCTATGCACTCACACAGTCAGAGATGTTGCTATCAGTGTTCTCTGTTAGTTAATTGCAACCCTTCACCTGAGGCAGACCACCTCCATTCCTCCTATTGTGTGTGTGTGTGTGTGTGTGTGTGTGTGTGTGTGTGTGTGTGTGTGTGTAGACGTGCATGCATTTCTGTGTGTTTTTAGAAAGCGAGATGGAGAATAAATATTTACCATCTGTGCCCCCCTCTCCCTCCCTTAAACACACACACACACACACATCCCCCATCTCTCCACACACACACACATACACACACACACACACATGCACCCACCCTCCACACACCAGATTCCAGTGTGTTTTTATCTGCACTGGAGTTCAGCCATGGGCTTTTTTAATTTTCTGCTTTTGTGTTTTTAGCTGAGATTGACAGGCCGCCTCTCCCCCTGGAGCATTGTTCTATTAATCTGTTTAATATGCTGCAGAAACACTCGAGCGCAGGAACAGGCAGTCTGGTAATGGAATCGCAGCAGGTAAAGCAGGCTTGCATATCTTGACAGCGGCACAGGGCACCGGCCGCATTACGGCTTTCGCGTCGCGTGCAGCGAGGCGCTGTTCGGGTGGCGTCGGAGGGGGTGCACCACCCACCCCACCCCCCCCGCAGTGACCCGCTGCAGAGACAGACAGACGGACAGATGGAGAAACAGGGGGAGACCTGCTGCCGAGAAAGAAAAAAAAGTGCCACCTTCCGGGTTGGCCGCAGTGCTAAGAAAAGCGGAACGTTTCAGACCAAGAGAGCGGGGGGGGCGGGTGTGCATCGCCCTGTTGCCTATGGCGCAGAGGTGCGTTTTTTTTCTCTCTCTCTCTCTCTCTCTCTATCTCTCTCTCTTTCACCCCCCTGTTCATTCTTTTTTTAACACACAGAGGCCTTGTCACCTCAATGACCCACTTTCAACAAGCACAAAACCTCCTGCTTCAGACGAAGAAACTTTCTTGGGTGTGGGCTAGGGGAATGAGATGTGACGATAGCCGCTTCTTTGATGCGATGGACATTGAACAGCAGCTCGAACTGCGGGCTGAAAAACTGCGCCTGGCAAATGGGATTGAGACTAATTCTTTCTGGTGGGGGGGGGGGGGAGGCTTCAGCTGCCATGACTCTTTGGGCTGACGTTTGAAATGGCAGGCCAGACAACCTCTCTGTGCAAATGAGTTGCCGTTTAATTAACTCGATGTTAATAGCTGCACAGCCAGGGGTTGCAGGTTGCAGGTTGTCCTTTGGAGATAGAGTGAAGCCGCTCATCTTCAGCAGTGTTCAATTCACGACTCAAATGGCAACACTGTAAAGCGAAATGAATTGGCTGTGCCGAGTAAACCTACGCTGGGAGCCCATGTGTTGCCATTCATTAGAACTGCCTAGCCTTGGCAGTGAAGCCACTATTTAGGGCTGTGACCTTCATGTGAGTGTCAATGCGGCAGCACTGGAGCGATATTACGATTCCTTAACGAATGCTTTTTCAAAGAGTTTAGCTCATTGCAAGAGATTTCACATAAAAACAGTGAGATATTTGATCTGATACGTAGTGATCATTATAGATGATGAACGCCATACACAGCGCATGGCCACAAGCATGAATTGGTATGGATGGCAGGCTTTCAGTTATGCTGAATTCAAAACCTTCAGGTCTACAGCTTTTCTCCATTTCCCTAATGTGTGCTGGAAATGAAAACTACCTCCTATATTGTCCATCGAAGGCAAGCGGCCAGCCAGCAGACGTGCTGATTGATTCGACGGCTGATGTGAAATTATAGAGGCTATCAACTTAATAGACGCATCTTTAACCCTCACTCCAACTTTTAATAAGCCATTCAGGCCCTCTTCATCTCGAAAGTTAATCCCATTTCTCGTCTCTTGTAAACGCGGCGAACAATGCTGTTCTGCAGCCCACCCCGGTGAACTGATCGACAGAAGATGGGCCTGTCTTTTCTGACTGCCTGTCCTGACGGTGTTTGCCGGCACACTGTTGGGTGTTAAGGCGGCCTGGCTTTATCTCCCGCTAACTGAATCCCGTATCTCCGGGAATAAGGAGTATGCCAAAAAAGAAATGAGCCGCCTCTAATGAAATGAGATCCCGCCGAAGCTTTGGCGGTGTGAAGTGCAGGCCTCAGATCAAAGTGAGCCACTGGTAATTAGAGTGCACGCTGAAGAAGAAGCTGGTGGGAGAATCAGCATTTTGCTGGAAAATTACCTGTTGAGCTGTTAAATAAATTAGAGCTGTCGAGGGGGATGATGGCCACGGCTTTCTCCGCCAAGCCCAGGGAGCGGAGGGAGTCGCTCTCATCTCCTTGGGCGACGCTCGAGTAAAAAATAGTTAATATTTCTCCCGCGTATCTAATCTGAAGTTTTTGCAACTTTTGGCCCAAGGTGAGTGTTCACACTTTTTCTTTCTGCTTTGGCTTGCTTTTGCTTGATCTCCTTTTCATCAACGTTTCTTTTTTGAAAGAAAAAAAACGGTGAGTAAAACAAAAGAAAAAAAATCAGTCTGTCGTAAAATTGTACGGATTGCAAGATATATTTTTTTGGTATATAAAATGTGCACTCATTTGACTAAATTTTGTACTCATTTTACTAAATTGTGCGCATGTTTTACTAAATAGTGCGCTCATTTGACTAAATTGTGCACACAACATAGTAAAATGAGACCACAATTTAGAAAATGAATGCACATTCTCTCGAAAGACAAATATATATTGCAATGACACCTCATGGGCTCTGTAAAATTGGAATAATCAAGTGTGTGTTCTTTGTGTGTGTGTGTGTGTGTGTGCGTGTGCGTGTGCGTGTGCGCGTGTGTGTGTGTGTGTGTGTGTGTGTGTGTGTGTGCGTGTGTGTGTGTGTAGCACTGTGCCTCATTGTTTATCAGAGCGTGGTCAGTATTTAGTGCAACAGTAATGAGTAAATATGTCTGCCAGTGGGAATTGACTTGTGTGCGCCTCCCCGGGGCTGCATGCACGCTGACTGCAGAGGCGGTGCGGTGGGACACGGTAAATGTCACCGGTCGTCAAATGCTCGCTCGGCACCGGGCCGCCCTTGCCAGCGAAAGTGCCGATGTAGCAGATCGCGCCTTTTGATTTAGACACTAAAGGCAGGCGAACAGGCGAACGCACCCAGGCGTGAAGGTAAATTCTCATAATTCACTGCCGAAAGGTTAGTCAGTGACCGCCTCCCCTCCATGGCGTTAGTTACTAACAAATGTCACCTGATTGAAATAAGCACAGCTGTCCGGGGCGAGCCCTCCCAAAGCCTTCGCTTTGAAATAGATACATTTATGAATGATATCTTTCATTTCTGTTTTCTCTAACCCCCACCCACCCCCACCCCCCTGCTCTGGATGAAATGTTGAGCAAAGCCACAGAGTTTCTGATTGGCCGAGTGCTGCCTCTGCCATCCTGGCCAGCTAGAATCCTCAGTCAGCTCTCTCTCTCTCTCTCTCTCTCTCTCTCTCTCTCTCTCTCTCTCTCTCTCTCTCTCTCTCTCTCTCTTTGTCTGTCTCTCTTTATCTGTCTCTCTTTCTACCTAACAGACATCCTCACATCAGCAGATCTAGAAATGGTAATAGTAGTAGATGTTAGCTGGCTGTTCTATCCAGCTGTGTAGAGTGAGAAGGACTGAAGGAGTACTGTTGCTTTTTTGTCCTTGTTATGATTACACGGGCTGATGTAGGACATCATGTGGATATGGACATTCGTACAGATCAGTTGTTTGATGGAAAGTATTATCTGGTTGCTCACTGGAGCCCTTTTCAGTCCCTTTATTTCTGTCATCAGTCATGTGTAAATGAACATTAACCTTTTATTAATACTGGACCAACCTTTTATTAAGCGCTTTCAGACATACGTGTAAGACCGGAGGTTCTGCGGATGTTAAACGGTGGGGCCGTATATCTGAACGACATAACCGGTCATATGGAAGTCCGAATTTAGCCGGTTGTTCTACTCTAATGTGCTGTGTCTGAACGAAGCGTAGAACATGCGGTTAAATTTCACACCTAGTGAGAGGGCGTGTCGGTGACGTTTCTTTCGTGCGTCCATGTGGTTACCTAGCGTTCATGGGCTTCGGAAAAACCTTTTCCCTGGTGAAAACATCATCATTCCGCGTCATTCACGTCACGTAATGTGTGAGTCAGAGGTCGGAAACTGGGGCTAGATTTTGCTAACAGAATTGCCCAGTTAGGGGCTCGTCATCACTTTTGTCGTCACGATGTAGTTCGTTTGTAGTCCATGTGGCCTTTCATGTCCAACAGTTTTAATGTGAACTTGGGAATTTGGCTTTTTTTTTCACTTGAAGGCTGCATATCTTTCTTTCACAAGCATCTTAAACTATATTTTAAGCAAATACATTTGTTTATTAGTGGTATCCATGTTTGTCACACATTCCGACAGCAAAGCACATGAACACTTGCTGTCGGAAAAACAAAGTAGCCACGGGGGCGGTCCTTGTCATTCCGAAGTGCCCTGAATGCACCATTAGATCTGACTTAAATGCCAGTGTTATGATGGAGTGGCATAGTGCTGTCCAGAAAATCTCAGACCTGGAAAGATGCAGACATCACGGAGCTACTGTCCATGAGGGCATACAACATTGTGATAGAACACAAGGGAACGGCAAGAGACACGTTGTAGCCTACAACTGCATGGCAAGGCCAAACAAATTCAAAAGACTGAATCATCATAAGCAGAAGGCACTGAAAAGGCAGTAGCCTACGGCGACGCCATTGACGACAATAACAGGAGTTAGGAATAAACAGGAGGATTTAATAAATTGTTAGCCAACACGGTCGGTTTTCTGTTCATTGATAGCCTTCTCATGACCTCACTGCTGAGCTCGCTGATATTTGTTGAGCATAAATATGCCTAGAGAAAATGAAAACGAAGAAAACCCAACGTTGTTCCAAGCTCCTTACGTAAATGCAATAGACACATGGGGAGAGGATGCTTTTGGAAAAAATAAACCATGAAAAAACGAACCACTTCACTGGTATGTTAGAATTTTGTTTGTTGCTTAAAAACATTTTATATGATGGCCTTGAAATCTTGAGTTAGCCTACTGAATTGGCTGGTACCATAAAGTTTGTGCATGCTCTCTCTCTCCAACGCAAACCAGATTTGGGGTTCCATACCCAAGTAATTCTGCTGCATAATGTTGAAAACAGATAAATGTGTTTATTCGAAGCACAATAGATTTTTCTTCTTTAGCCTACATAATGCACTTTGTAAAAAAACAGCAGCTGTGACAGCGGCCGCATATATTCTGCGTCATATCTCGCATCTTGTGAACTCTACAAGCCCCCACCCCTCACTCGACAACCACACAGAGATTCTGTAATGTGCGTGTATGTCGTTCACACATAGGTCCGTATAAGGTCAGTATAAGGTCCGCAGGTTAGCATCATATCTGAATCATCCGAAGGGTAGGACCTCCGTTTGACAAACCGGAGGTTATATCTGAAAGCGCTTACAAATGCAAGACCACAAATCACACACAAATGTGGAGAGAGTAGCTTTTGGGTCCATGATCCTAGTCTGTCCCCATAACAGTGGTGTAGTATGAGGCCCTCGCAGACTCTTGGAAATGCCACATACATTTTATGTGGCAGGTTTTTTTTTTTATCATTATGAGATTGTGACTTATTAAGTAATTAGCAGTGTGAAATTTGCAGTGGGTTTGAGCGAGCTGAGGTGTCAGCGGAGATTTTGATGGCATTTCTGTGCAGCGTTGGGGTGGAGGAGGGAGACAGCTGACTGACTGCTGGGGTAATGCCTTTGACGTGGGGGAGGGAGATATGCTTAGTGCTTTGGACGAGGAGGGTTTCATTTTAGGTTAATTGATTAGGTTTCTGGTGAACACACAATAATATAGGGTTGCTGTCCTGCGTTGTGCGTTAAAGCTTTGTTCTGTCTGAAATATGTTGATGCATTGATGTTTATTTTTGTGTGTTTGTGTGAATACAGATGTAATTGGGTTGAGTGTGTGTGTGTGTGTGTGTGTGTGTGTGTGTGTGTGTGTGTGTAAGAGAGAGAGAGAGAGTGTGTGTGTGTGTGTGTTTGTGTATGAGAGAGTGTGTATGTTTGTGTGTGTGTATGTTTGTTTGGGTGCATGATTGTATGTGTGTTTGGGTGCATGATTGTATGTATGTTTGGGTGCATGATTGCATAAGTGTGTGTGTGTGTGTGTGTGTGTGTGTGTGAGAGAGAGGTCAGAGGAAGGGTCTCTCTGCGAAAAACGCAGGCTGTCAGCTGCTGCTGCTGCTGGGCTCCTGGACTCCTGTTCCGACACGGCTGCTGGTATATTTACAGCTGGCCCGGGCGAGGGCTTCATCAATCTCAGGCCTGAAAGCAGGAGGCCAGGGTGGCCAGGGCTCTCCCCCAACACCTGAGCTCCATCTCAGCCGCTGACCTCCAGAGATGCCCCTGTCGCTCCAGCCTCCATCCCACGCGGCTCTGCTCCACAACAGCCCCCACCCCCCTATATCCCCAATGCTCTTCTGACGGAGGGACCAATACCAGTGTGACCACCAGACTCCTATAGTGATGAAGGGCCGACGTGTTAAAGGGCTAGCCAGTGCTATGGCCACAAATGTGTGGATAACGGTCCACCAGCAGCAGGTTTGTCCAGGGTGCCATCTAAAAAGGTGAGGTGGGATATAATAAACGTGGTGTGCTTGCTCAGGTCGTTTGCACAAACACTAGCCCAGAGCTGATGAATGTTTTAGTAGTGTGTACACACACACACACACACACACACACACACACACACACACACACACACACACACACACACACACACACACACATATATCTGTGAGCAATGTCCTGTCCCCCGTGTGTGGGTCTGTTGAAAGCCTATGTGTCACCTCGCAAACAGCAGATGGGGGAAACTGTGTGTGTGTGTGTGTGAAGGAGGCCAGGGCAGTGAAGGGTTAAAGCAGGCTCCAGATGCATCCCGGCGATGGTGGCGATGTTAATGTTTTTGACCCTATTTAGCAACAGCCGTCTCACAAATGACTTTGGAAGAGGGTGACATCCAGGGTTGCAGACGATCTGTTTGTGTCTGTCTGCTATATTGGGAGGTGCTCTCTCTCCCTATCCCTCCCCCTCTCTCTTCCTCAATCTCCCTCTCTCTCTCTCTCTCTCTCTCTCTCTCACTCTCTCTCTCACTCGCTCTCTCTCTCTTTCCCTCTCCCTCTCTCCCTCCGTTCTCTGGGAGGGTGCAGCTTAGCGCACACGCCGGGTCGCTGAGGTGAGGGGTGCAATCCCTGATTGGTGGCGCGCTCCACGCAGCTAGCCGCCACTGCCCCAGGCTAGGCAAATCCTGCCAGCCTGACAGAAAATTGCAGCAGGGACCTGGAACAGCCCAGGCTCCCCACAGTCCCCCCACACTCCTGCCTGCCAGCAGCCCAGCCTCTGCGGCTAGGAGCGACCCCTCACACACACACACACACACACACACACACACACACACACACACACACACACACACACACACACATATGTAAACAGGTACACCTCACACACTAATACCCTCTGTAAGTGAATACAAGGTGTGTGAAGCTTTTAAGTGCTGGGTGGATACCAAGTTTTAGTTTTCATCCTTTGTGTCACAGAACTGCTCCATAGTCTTTATTATTTGATTTTAATATTATGGATCAAAATATTTTAGTGAAAAATTAGGTTTCCCTTCATAGAGAGCATGTTTTGTGGCAGACCGATTTATTTACCTAATGTACCTGATGCCTTTATCCAGATGACTGTTGAACGTAGGGTATATGCTAGCTAAACTATGCCTTGCTTTGTGTACTACAATGTAATATCAATAGTGCAGTAGTGCATAGTATTTGAGCAAGTAAGGTGCATATTTGATCAATTTGGGCATGGCCTTGATGTATAGCGAAACATCTTTTTGGTCTCATAGCAAAAGTGAGAAGGTGGCACATAGTAGTATGAGCACCTAGCTTATCTAGGTTATTAAGGGGAAACTAGAGAATGGTGCTTACACAGACTGACAGACTAGATACAGTAGTGAGTCACAGAGTGTAACAAACACATGATACCTTGTTTACAAATGTGTAATAACATTGTTATGCAAATGAACTGTGCACAGTTCTCTCTTTCTCTCAAACACACAACACACACACACACAGAGACACACAGAAATGCACATTTATCTCTGTATAAATGATCTGAAGAGGACACTTAAGACTACATGGCAGCATTAGTATCCAACAGTATGTGTATATAGTATGCATTGACCATATACTACCCCTCACCAACATCTCTCATAATACTCTCTCCCCAAAAGCTTAAAACGGCTCGTATACTGGCTTTCTGATAAAGCGGTGAAGGACACCCAATGTAGCTTCTCCTTTGTTTTTCTTGAGGAAAACCCCCCTGGGTACAGTTCCATCCCTCCAGTCGAGCCGCTTTCCCGCCTGGCATTGTCCTTATCTGTGCCGGACATATTTAGTGGAGGCCTCACAGCTTAGTGGAGACTTTGAAATATTTCTGATATTTCTGGGGAGAGAGTGAGAAAAGAAAACGAGTGAGAGAGAAAAAAGAGGGGAGGGAAAGAAGGCGTCTTTCTCTCTCTCTCTCTCTGTGTGGACTTGCTACCCTGTTTGTATGCCTGCAGGTTCTCTTGCACGTGTCTTTCTTGTGTGTGTGTGTGTGTGTGTGTGTGTGTGTGTGTGTGTGTGTGTGTGCGTGTGTGTGCGTGTGTGTGTGTGTGTGCGTGTGTGTGTGTGTGTGTGTGTGTGTGTGTGAAGTATCTCTCTCTCTCTGAATCTCCTTTTCCTCTCCTCTCTCTTTCCTTTTGTCAGTCTCCTTTTATCGCTCTCGTTCTGCCTGCTTCTCTGTCTCTCTTCCGTCTTCTTTTTCTCTTTATCTCCTTCCCTCTTACCTTCCTCCTCCTCTCCCTCTCTCTTCCTTCCGTCTCTCTCTCTCTCTCTCTCTTTATCTCCCCTCCTCCCTCTCCTTCCCTCGCTCCTTCCCTCCCTCCCTCCCTCCCCTCTTCCTCCTGTCCTCTGTCCTGCACACAGGGGACATTAATCCTCCAATCTGCATATGTGCTGTGCGCCTCGGGAGCTGGGCCCGTCCAGACACGCCGGCGTGTGATTTCATATTGTTTTGTGCAAATTGCAGCCTCTGATGATGGGAATCTAATTCCCGCCGAGCCACAAGAAGGAAGAGGAGGAGGAGGAGGAGGAGGAGGAGGAAGTGGTGGTGGCAGAGGCAACAGCTATCCTGTGGCACAGGCGACGCTTGTACCCACTCGCCACCTTCCACACTCACAGGCACGCAGACATGCACACACATTTGTCCACACACATACACACACACACACTCTCTCATACCGGCAGCTCGCTCCAAAAGGAGGGAGGGCCCCTAATACAGCAAATTGCTGATACACATGTAAGCAAATATCCTCTCAAATTATTCCCCTCTCTCCAGGCCCAGCCCTGCAATGATGCTTGTTATTTAAGATAGCCGAGGAGGTGGGGATGCATGCATGCATGCGCGTGTGTGTGTGTGTGCGTGTCTGTGTGTGCGTGTGTGCGTGTGTGTGTGTGCGTGTGTGTCTGTGTGTGCGTGTGTGTGTGTGCGTGTGTGTCTGTGTGTGTGTGTGCGCGTGTGTGTGCGTGTGTGTGTGTGCGTGTGCGTGTGTGCGTGTGTGTGCGTGTGTGTGTGTGTGTGTGTGTGTGTGTGTGCGTGCTTGGGCCTGTGCATGTGTGTCTGTTTATATGTGTGTGTGTGTGTTTTTTTCCACCTCCTCTATCAGCGCCATCCCAGCCCTAATTTGCATCACACGCTGAATTACATGAACTTGCCCCCCGTCCCCCCGGCCGAGCCGCCCCACGCGCTCCTGCCCGCCTTTCAGGGGGGCTCGTTTCCACGGCGCCTGATTTAAGGGGCACAAGTGGCTGCAATCAGCCGCGCCACGTCCGTTTATTTCCTGGCGAAAATTGAGTTTCTTGTTTAGATATTTTTTTGCATCTGCCGAATAATTTGCCGTATTTATTCCTGGGAGGGGAGGACTCACAGTGTGAGTTTAGTCGTCGTGCCACAAAGCCCGTGTATAGGATAGTAAGTGTGCCCTATGTACGTGTATGGCCACAAAAATACACAGACAAATCCTCAAATATCCAGCGACTACATCTGCCTGTATTAGCTGACATCTCTGCAGACATTTGTCAACATCTATTTAAAGAGAGTAAGAGCTTCACACGCATAGCCAAGTGATAAAGTATGCAGCCATCAGGACACAATTAGCAATCTAGACCAGCAGACAGCAGCTGTTGATAAACCAGTTCTCTTGCATCCTGAGGACAAATGGTGTGTGTGTGTGTGTGTGTGTGTGTGTGTGTGTGTGTGTGTGTGTGTGTGTGTGTGGCTCTTATTGAGGTTTGAGAATGATAACGTGTACATAACGTGTATAATACTATATGTTATATTCTGGTTTTATATTTTTGTAGGGTTTTATTTTGTGTCATATTAAATAGTATGAGTCATTGTAGAATTGTGAACTGATAGTTCAGATAGCACAACACATGATATTAATGATATATGCATGCTTTTCTTTTGTTTTTCCAGGAACAACAGCAGGAATGGTATTGTTGCGAGAGATAGAATATCTTATAGAGACCACCTATGTGGCATATGGTAAAATTAGAACACCACTTAATGCATGGAATTGTTTTCCCTATTCGGAGCACAGATGTGTGCAATTTGTGAATTTAATTGGAGAAAATAGCCCAGCGAATCCTCAGGTATGGCCAGAAGGGAGGAGAAATGAATACAAGGATGAAGCAAATAGAAGAAGCATAAGAAAGAGAGATGAAGGGGGGAGGAGTGCAGGGAGGGGGGCTGAGAGAGAGAGAAAGCATATCAGAAATAAAGAAATGGAGAGCAAAGAGAGAGGGAGAGCGAGAGAGAGAGAGGGAGCGAGAGAGAGAGAGAAAGCATATCAGAAATAAAGAAATGGAGAGCAAAAGAGAGGGAGAGCAAAAGAGAGAGGGAGGGTGGCGAGGCAGTGTGCTCGGTCTGGGCTCAGTGTTTTTTTCACCAGGGGCTGGGAGAAGTTGTCAGGCGGAGTGTGTGTGAGCTGGCGAGATGATAATGTGGCATGACACTTCTGAAATGAGACAGCGGTTGCCATGGCGACCAGGCAGGAGGGACAGTCTCTCAAGAGGCCCAAATAAAACAAGCTGTAAATGATGTTTGATTAGAATTTAGATCATGTAACCGTTCGGGACAGGCCTTTTGTCAGCTGCTCGCAAGCCCAGGCTTTTACAATTCTTCACATAGCTGCCTCTGGCAGGCCACAGAAATCCTCTTTCTCTCTCTCTTCCTCCATCTCCTTCCTCCTCTCTATCTCTCTCTTTGACTCCCCCCTTTCCATCTTTCTCTTGTTTGCTGTCTTATGCGCCTCCGATTCTCTTTATATCCGTCCAAACCCTCACCTTCTTAAAATCCTCTCTTGGGGCCAGCGCTGCCTGCGAGCGTGTGCGGGAGAGGAGAGGAGAGGAGAGGAAGCAGCAGCAGATGAATGGGAGTCCAATCTAACATTTTCATTTGTTTCAACATGAAGCACGGCACAGAAAAAAAAGATGATAAACCTGCAGTGCCCAGCGCCCAGGTTGCCAGCCCAAGGAGGCATGGTACTCGTGTGTTTGTGTGTGTGTGGGGGGGCAGACTGTGTGTATGTGTGAGAGTGTGTGTGTTTGTGTGTGGTGGAGGGGGGGGGGGTGCAGACTGTGTGTGAGAGTGTGTGTGAGGGAGAGAGACAGAGAGTGTGTGAGTGAGACGGACAGGGAGAGAGAGAATGCGTGTGTGTGTGTGTGTGTGTGTGTGTGTGTGTGTGAGACAGAGACAGGCAGAGAGAGCCTGTGTTGATCCTGAATGAGGGTGCAGCTGCGGTGTTGTTTCATTTCTCTGTCTCAATGGCAGCGGCGGCAGCAGCTCCAGCCATGGCAGTGGAGTCTGTGCCAGAGCAGAGTGTGATGGTGCTGTAAACCCCCACCGTGTCCCGCCACACACCACCCACAGCTCACCGCGTCTGTGTGTGTGTGTGCGTGTGCGCGTGCGTGCGTGTGTGTGTGTGTGTGTGTGTGCAAGCGTGTGTGCGTGCGTGCACTGAACAAAAACACAACGCTTCTGTCTGAGTCTCTCTGTCGGTGTGTTTCTGTGTATTTTTGTGTGTGTGAATGTTTGTGTGTGTGTGTGTCTGTGTGTGTGTGTCTACATGCAGTGTATAGAGACTGGGAAGTTGTCGGCCATAGGGACCAGGCTGGAGCTTATATACATACATAACAGCCCTCTGTGTGTCTGGGTGTGTATACAAGGGTGGCTGCAAATTGCCCCCAAGCTTATTGAACAAAGTGTGTGTGTGTGTGTGTGTACGTGTGCGCGTGTGCGCTAAGAGGTAGCCCAGATGGAGTGGCACAGTGGAGACTCAGGGTGGTCTCACAGGGAATCGTAGGCACCCATCACTGCTGGACGTAACACACGCACATACAGAGAGAGAGAGAGAGAGAGAGAGAGAGAGAGAGAGAGAGAGAGAGAGAGAGAGAGAGGAGAGAGAGAGAGAGAGAGAGAGAGACACACACACAGACATACACATACAAGCACACACATACTCGTGTCCTATACCCCACTCTCGAATTACATGCACACCCACGATCACACACAACACACACGCTACAACACAAACATTATCTCACACCCCACTCATGCAGACACACACACACACAAAACCCCAAATCATGCACACACACACAAACGTACCCCACCACCCCTTGCAGAAGCCGCAGCACCCATTGTGTTTGCTCGCCGACCCAGCCATGGCACCCTGTGTTTTGCTAAGAGCTTAGCGGCAGACTGGGATCTGTGCGGCGTATCTTAACTGGTGCATTAGAGTGCGATTTGCAGCCGCAGCCCTGTTTGCCCGAGCATGGCAGACGCCTCCTAATGCAGAGGCTTTTCAGGGGGCTGTTTGCCCAGTGTCTGGGTGGGGTGACCATTGCCATGTCTTCCACACCTTCCCTTGTCTTTCTGATGGGGATGGAGAATTATTTTTTTTGGGGGGGGGGGGGGGGGGGGGGTGTATTTGTATGCCTAGAGGTGTGTGTGTGTGTGTGTGTGTGTGAGTGTGTGTGTGTGAGTGTGTGCGCTAACGTCTGTCTACCAAGGCCATGGGAGCAGACAGGTGCAAAGTGACAGACGGAGGCGCTGCCTCTCTCTAGACTTCCCCCCTCCCAGTGCAGGATGCCCAGCAGGGCTCACACACACACACACACACACCCTACACACACACCCGCCTGCCTCCACCCATACCCCCCAGTGTCCCGCTACACCAGCCACATAGAGAGAGAGAGAGAGAGAGAGAGAGATAGAAAGAGAGAGAGAGGGGACAGCACTGCAATCTAAGAAACGGAGAGGAAGGACAGAGGGGGACGGAACGTCACAGAGACTGAAGGACAGAGGAGGACAGAGCACAGGCCATGAGACACACTGAGATCACAAAGGCAGATGGTGCACGAGTGGGACAGACATGGACACTACGAGGGAAAAGAGAAAAAGAGGATGTTTGATTCAGATACTGAAACAACAGGTGCTGGAGAACAATAGAACAAAGATGAACCGAAGAAGAAAGAGAAGAGAGTGAGAAAGATGAACAGAAGAAGAAAGAAAAGAGAGAGAGTGAGAAAGATGAACAGAAGAAGAAAGAAAAGAGAGAGAGAAAGATGAACAGAAGAAGAAAGTAGTACACGAGACAGCAGAGGAAGTGCCATGGAGCATGATTCATGGGTAGAACATAAGATGATGGTCAATTAGGAAAATCGACTGATGAATATTTAATAAGTTTACTGCATACACTGCACTGTAACTACGCATCACCCATTTATAATTAGTGCCAATGCTGCAAAGGTTGCCACCACAAGGTGTGACATTAGCCACAATTTACAGTTATGACTTCCTGCTCTGCTACTGTAGTTAGTGTCTGCGACGAGTAACTGCTGCTTACAGTAAAAATGCAACAATAAAAAATGACTGGTCAATACCAAAATTAATGAGCTCTCAACACCTGCCAGCTACCCTGTCAAACAGTTTGCCTGACAGATCTGACCACAACTATTTATTTTGAAGTAACACAGGGACTCATGTAATTAGTATGTGCACTACTGTTCTGTTTTTCACAACAGAAGTGCTGTATTGCACCTATTTCTTGACCTAGGTCGGCAGTATTAACAGTGGTCATCTCTCTTCTCTCCTCATTCTGGCCATAAATGCAATAGAAATATTCTTTGCACTTCCTGCTTTAGAGGTGCGGTCAGCATCACCTGCACTCAAACGCCAGCATAATCCCATCAGAGTCTCTCCAGGTTGGCACCACTCTGTACTGGTTTGTACTCTGGACTCTGTAATTGTCTCAGTCCACTCACGCAAAGAGATAGAGATAGAAAAGTAGATGCTGTATTTATGGCAAGGGAAATGTAGGTACCCAGCTGCAAATCAATGACATACAGAACATTACAAATACAACACTATAAGGATGAGAATACAATGGTGAGATGATGGTATATCCACCAGATTTAAACTCACTGTGACGCAGTATGCACAAGTGGAAGTAGTGCAGTGAGATGTTTTGGTAAGGGTACGTATGTCCGTGGAGGTAGTACAAAAGTGAACAGTTTTAACACAATAGAATTACTAACAAAACTGCTAATATAAAGTAGAAAATAAAACAAAAAAACAGGAAGGGCCAGCAGGAGTGGCCCCTGTGCCTGTCCACCCCCCCAATACCCTGCCTGGGCTCCCTGTCGCCAGCGCCCCTGTCTCTCTCGCACACGCTTGGGCCAGGCACACTGCCCAGGCAGCCTGTAATGAACTGCTTACCAAGCCTGAACTAATCAGCTCTGACTGCTCTCTGTCATCGGCAATTACACAGCAGCCTTCGCACCAGCAAGACAAAAATAAGAGATGGAGAGAGAGAGTGTGAGTGAGTGAGTGTGTGTGTGTGTATGTGTGTCTGTGTGTGTGTGCGATGGAGAATTCTTCTATGGCTACAAATTGAAAAATAATGTGTGTAAGGGATGGGTGAGGAGATAGGGAAGAGGTCCTTCCCATGACGTGAAGTTTTACACTGTTGCTGTGGGCAGAAAGAGAAAGAAGAGAGGAGGAATGCAGGCTTATTATGGGATGGAGGATGGGTGTGCTGTGGATGGCCTTCTGGGCCTCAGAAACAGCTCAGAACGTGGTGGTTTTGTGCAGCGTTCTGTCTTTGTCTCTGCTGTTATCTGAGAAGAATGTGTGCATGTTTTCTGAGAAAAATGTGTGTATGCATTTCAGGATTTGAATGTATATGGTACTGTATGCCTGTGTCTGGTCATATATATTCGTATCTCTCTTGAATATATGCATATCTCTCTGGGATTTGAATGCACAAAAGATAAGATATGTGCCTGTGTGTGTCTACGTTGGTCCAAGAGTACACATGTGAGCCCATTTATGAATGCATGTCTATTTGTTTATTCACAAGTGTGTGTGTGTGTGTGTGTGTGTCTGTGTGTGTGTGTCTGTCTGTCTTAATGTCCTATTTTTGTGACCATATAAATGAGAAATGCGTGTGTGTACTGTATGTGTGTGACATACGTGGACGTTTATGTTTTGGAGGCTGTAAAAATGAACGGTGTGTGTTTGTGTGTTGCTGTGCAAATGAGCGCCGTCTATTGGGAGTGTGGGCTGCAGTAATGAAGGGGGAGAGTGCTGGTGTCTCTGGTGGACGTGTGAATTCACAGAGACCCGGCAACAGCCCCAGCTGTGGGTCTGTCTCTGGCCGCCATGTTTGGCTAGTCAGGGGCACACATCATCAGCAGTCACAACAGCGGCACTCAACGATAGCACTTGTCATCCACTGGACAAACCACACACACACACACACACACACACACACACACACACACACACACACACAATTTTTCCACAGTCGTTTGTCTGATGACATTTCCACAATGTACATACAAATGCAGTTATTCACAGTCATACACACACACACACACTGGCAGACAGATACAAATGCACATGAGCACACACACACACACACACACACACACACATACACATACTGGCTCCCTGCTATCACTATCACTGTCCCTCCACAGGGACTCCTGTAGTCAGATAGCAGAGCACGAGGCTTTGCAAAGATATCACACTGCAGTGATCAGGATCAGTTTTAATACAGACTCAGTTCCCCTAGAAAAAAACAACAACCTAGATTCATCTAATCTCAGATTTATTTCCATCCTCCATCCTTTTCTCATCACAATACTTTCTTCCACTGTGTACCACAGAGGGGGAAAAACAAAATAAAAAAACATGTTTGTTTGTTGGTTTTTGTTACTCATAAATATGTTGAGTAGCTCTGTTGCCTCGGCTGCTTTTTAAACTTTTGCACCCAGATGCGGGCGGAAGGCTTGTCTGTGATGCATGATCGGAGGTAATCTGCTCGGCACGGAGTTCATCGGGAGCATTACTCAGATATGCAGCGTGTCACGCCGAGCCTCCTCCTAATGCGCCGACATGAGAAGCCAGTGGAGACGGATGCACTCTCTCCTCCATGCTCCTGCTGCACGCTGGTGGGGAGGCTCTAATCTGCTCTCTCTCTCTCTCTCTCTCTCTCTTTCTTTCTTTCTGTCTTTTTTAGCATGATTTTTCTCTTTTTTTCTCTGTATTCCCTTCTCTCTCTCTCTCTCTCTCTCTCTCTCTCTCCCTCTCTCCCTCTCTTACACGCACACACTTACTTGCTTAGTGGCCATGGTGGATTTCAAGGATATATGACACATGCACATATGCAAAGACACACAGACACACACACACACATGCTTCCTGGCCCTGATGCATTTTGCAAAGACATATGACACATGCACATATACACAAAGCCATTCACACACACACACACAGACATGCTGTCATAGTGTCAGGTCGAGTGTGTGATGAGTAGCACATTTCTATTGTGCTGGCTGCTCTGCTTGTGAAGATAGGGACACACTTCTCTAGCATGAATGGTGTGTGCTGTGTTAGGAGACATGTTTGACACAGGAGAGCGTGTGTGTGTGTGTGTGTGTGTGTGTCAGGTGATTGCGTATTCCTCTCTCTCCTCTCTCTCTTTGTTCCAGACAGGTCTCCCACACGTTCCCTGGAATTACAGAACAAGAGGTCAGTGCATGGAGGACTCAGCTAATAAGACCCTCGGTTGGATTGTTTACAATGGGGCTCATGGCTGCATATTCATTTTCAGACTGTGTGTGTGTGTGTGAGTGAGAGAGTGAGTGCACATATGGAGGTCTGTCAATGAGTGTTTGAGTGTGTGTCCTTGCTTTAAGGATGGTGTGTATGTCCTTGCTTTAAGGAAAATAAGTGTGTGTGTGTGTGTCGGCCCATACACCATTCATTTGAGATGTCCCGAGAATCAAAGGCCCATCTCCTTTTTAGTGTGCTTCCAGCCATGTTATTCAAAGTAATTAACCTTAATTTGCCAAAAAGACAGAAATCTTTATTAGACCGTTGCCTCTTAACTAGAGCCAAAGCCCACTGAAGTCCGTCTCCCTCAGCTCCTAATGGGGTCTCTACTTAATCAAAATTCATCCATCAGATTTCAATGTTGAATCATATTTTAATTGGAAGTTACAATTCTGGTTAATAGTTTTATAATTCGCAGGCTCTAATAGTCGTACCGCTGGGATCCGCTCCACTTTCTGTGGAATCTGCCGCCCCTCGCTGTGCTGTAGACACTCCCTTCTCCCGATGCTGATACCACACACACACACACACACACACACACACACACACACACACACACACACACACTCCTGAACCTCCCTGCTGGTCCGAGTGCCGCAGCAAGCCCGTCACAGAGTGTGCCTCTAAATTAGGTCAACCTGTCAGAGAACTCTAGTCGAGCAGACGGAGTGACACATGTCGCCACCCGCTCCCGATACGGATCTGATGGCGCTCTATCTTTAGCATATATGCATCCATGTCGAGGCCATCTGGCAGAGCGGCACTCTATACGGCTGAGATGTCAACAGGGGCAAAAAACGAGTCTCTTTTTCTTTTTCTCCAGTAGTTATGTCAGTGACCCACAGACAAAGGGCAAGGTTGCTTGTAAGGTCAACATTGAAAAGACACAGACATACACACACCACACACACACACACACACACACACACACACACACACACACACACACACACACACACACAAAGGGGACAAAACATAACGGTACACAAGCACAACGTTATTATGGTGAAGTGCAGAGCATCCCTCTTCAGGCTCTCCACATCATAGACAGAAATGTGGGTGACACAGGTTGAGAGCCTATAGACTGTTTACCCACAATGCATTGTACAGTATATAAGGCATCACTGGAATTGTCCACTGTCCAAACATGTCCTTCAGAGGCGCTCCACTATTCATGCACCCCCACCCCCACCCCCAAGACTCCCGCTTGAGTTCATGTAATTAAAGGTGATGTTTTTTGGTCCTCTGTGCTCCTCTGTGGCACTGGGGCAGCCTGCCGGCTGAAAATGAGGCCTGAATGAGGGAGGAGCTGTTGTCCTTCACACACCGGTATTGAGTGTGGCCCCCAACTGCATCTCATGACCTCCATGGCGTGTGTGTGTGTGTGTGTGTGTGTGTGTGTGTGTGTGTGTGTTTGGTTGGTTGGAATGGCTGATGGGTGCGGCTGAACAGACGAAGAAGGGAGAGGCGCTCACAATGCTTGGAATGAAAAGAGGCCCGCAACACACACACACACACCCCTACACCCCTACACCCCTAATGCCCCCCCCCCCCACCACCACCACCACCACCAAAAAATAGAAACAGAGGCATGGGAACTGCAGGACAATGGTCCCTTCAGTGACAAGCCATTCAAAGTGGTGAGAGGTGCGTGCTTGATTATAGGAAAGAGAGGGGGAGAGAGTGTGTGTCAGTCAGAGAGAGAGAGAGAGAGAGAGAGAGAGAGAGAGAGACAGAATGAAAAAGACTATCAGGGAGTCAAGGAGGAGGAATGGATAGAGAATGAAAGAGTGAGCGAGTGCAACAGAGAATGAAAGAAAGAGACAGTCAGTGGAAGAGAGTGAGAGAGAGAATGAAAGAGAAAGAGACGGTCAGTGGAAGAGATAGAGAATGAAAGAAAGAGACAGTCAGTAGGAGAGAGAGAGAGAAAGAAGAAAGTGAGCGAGTCTCTGTGGCGGCGTGACAGGAGTCAGACAGACAGACTTCTCCAGGCGCCTCCAGCCGTTGCCGTTAGCGCGGGCGCCCCCCTTTTGTCCGAGCTCTCTATTCTCCCGCGGTCCTTCTGTGCTGCCGTGATTTGCTATCGATTGGTGGCCCGCAGCCCGGCACAAAGCAGCCGCTCGCAGGGGCCAAGTGTTCAAGGCTGGCATGCGCATACGCACACTCTCTCGCTCACTCACTCATTCTCCCCTCGCTTTGACTTCAGTCCCCCCTTCCACTTAATTACAGAGGTCTTGGATGTGCTGAAGGCCTGTGTGTGTGTGTGTGTGTGTGGAAAGAAAGACGTGGTCAGTCTTGTAAAGTGCGATGACAGCGGTGGCAGTGAGTAGTTTGCGTTTGAGCCAGTCACCGGTCTCCAGGCTATGGTGCCATGTTGCCCCATGCCATGGCTCTCCCCCCTGGGCAGAGGGTCCAGGAGGCTGGGTGGACAGAGACACTTGGGCTGAGCTCCTCGTCATGCTGTGTAAGATGTGGAAAAAGAACTGCTGTCTGATGTGTGTGTATTGCTTGTTGTGTGTATCCACGCATAGTTGTAGGCACATACAGTACTGCTTTTTACATTTTATGTATAAAGGTGTGTGCGTGTGTTTGTGTCATGCCTGTGTTGTATGAGCTTATTTGAGTTCTTATACAATAGTAGCCTGGTTTGTATGTGTATGTTTACAGGGTCATGTGTGTGTATGTGTTTTCCTCTGACTCCCCCTCCCACTGGTGAAGGAATAGTAGCATAGCCTCTCTCTCTCTCTCTCTCTCTCTCTCTCTCTCTCTCTCTCTCTCTCTCTCTCTCTCTCTCTCTCTGCTGTGCTGTGCTGGGCTGAGCTACTGTGGGGTAATCTTTTACTCCAGGCAGAGGGAGGCAGTGGAGGGTGGAAATGAGGTTCTCAGCCCCCTCTCCCGCCCTTAGTCCCCCTCAGACTCGCTTTTGTACCCGCCGCCCTCTCCTCGTCTCTGGCTCCGCCGACACACCACCGCCTCGCCTCGCTTTGCCTCCAAACTCCCTCTTCTCTCTCTCCTCTCCTCTTGTTGTTTCACCCAGACCTCCTTTCTTTCTTTTTCTTTCTATCTCTCTCTCTCTCTCTCTCTCTCTCTCTCTCACACACACACACACATTTTCTTTTTTCTCTCCTCCTGTGTATTCATTTGGAGTCGTACCTGTGAAATCAGATGCACTATTCTCTCCCTCTCTCTCTCCCCTTCTCTCTCTCCATCTCTCTCTCTCTCTGTCTCCCTCTCCCTCTGTCACTCTCAGGGATCAGGTAAAGCAAACAGAGGCTTGATCATTTGCTTGCTTGCCTGCCTTTTCGTCTCATTTGTCTTTTCAGTATTAGAAAAGTTTCTTTCCCCTCTCTCCTTCTCTCTCTCTCTCTCCCTTTCTCTCCTTCTCTCTCTCCCTTTCTCTCTCTCTCTCTCTGGTGACCTATGCTTGCCCTCTAGGGGCTGAGTCGAATCACTACAGCCGCCACTCCCCCATTCCAGCTGAAGTGTTTTGCTCGCTGCACTGGCACGGTGTGTAGAGGTGGAGGTGGTGGTGTGGTGTTGGGGGTACAATAGGCAGCTCGTTTCTCTCTCTCTCTCTCTCTCTCTCTCTCTCTCTCTCTCTCTCTCTTTCTTTCTCTTTCTCTCTCTCTCTCCCTCCCTCGGCTTCATTCAGTACCCCCCCTGCACCCCCCCACCCCCAACATTAGAGCAGTTCACAGGGTGCCTCTGCTTCCCAGGTAATAATGAAAGGTGTTCCGGAGAATGCTTTCAACATGACGGTTCCTCTTCAGTGCCCCACACAAAGTAGTGCACATTCGGTGTGAATACCCTTTTCTTGTGCGAGTTGGCGCCTGCTCGTTCAAATTCAATTTCCCCCCGGTATATTTCCTAAAGTAGGCTAAGGAACTATATAGAAGGGGTTGTCAATGGCATAACACCCCCCCCCCCTCCCCCATTTTGAATGACTGCTCATAGATGCCTTTTATGTTTCTCCAATGAGCAGCCGACGGTAATTGAAAGTGAAGCCAATGAGATATGATGAGGAGGCCAAGAGCCATCTGAAGAGTGTTGCTGCAGGGTTGGGGGAAAAACACACAGGAAAATGACAGGCATTTTTCTGTTTTGGTTTCTGCTATTGCAGCCCCGATGACTGGGAGACTCTCTGTAGAGTAGGGAATATCTATTTGTGTGCTGAGTAGCTATGGCGGACTATACTGCCTTTAATACTGGACTTCACGGTGTCTGGGATTTAGGTGACTATTCTGTGCTGTCAGCTGTGCGCGTGTCATGCATGGAGAAGACTTTTCACCGCAGAGACTTCTTGATCTCTCTCTCTCTCTCTCTCTCTCTCTCTCTCTCTCTCTCTCTCTGAAGCACCACCACCCCCCTTCCCCACTCTCTCTTTCCTCTCTTTCTTTCTCTCCCTCTCAAGTGCTCTGTCTCTCTCACTTTTCCCCTTCGCTTCATTTCTCTCTCTGTCCCCTGTCGTCCAGGCCTCTTCCATCTTTCTATTCCCCTCATCACGGGGGCTCCCTTGGTCTGTCCATCTCTCTCCCCTTCTCCCTCTCCGTCCATCTCCCCCCCTCCCCCTCTCCCCTCCTCCTCTCCCCGCGTCTCGTCCGCGGTGGCGTGCTGAGCGCTGACAGGGCTGGCAGAGACAAAGTACCGACACGCAGCTTAAAAGTGACCGTGCCTGTCCTGCTGCCCCTCGGCTGGGGAGCCGCGAATCCATCATGGCCGCCACCGCCATCCACCCCGAGCACCCCCCACCACAACACCTTGATGCAACTCCCTCACACACACACACACACACACACACACACACACACACACACACACACAGCGTGCCAGTCAGATGGGGATGGAGAGAAGGGGAGATGGATCGGTGGGACAGGTCATAAGAAAAGATAGACAGGCAGGCAGGGAGGGAGAGAGAGAGAGAAAACCTTTAGACTTTTAAAACCCCTTTATTGGACTATAATATAGAGAGAGAGGGAGAGAGAGAGGGATATAGGAGTAGAGAGAGAGAGCGATAGAGGGGGAGAGGGAGACAGATGAGACCTACCCAGAAGGACAGAGGACAGACAAATTGAGACATAGCAGCTGAGGAAGCCCAGTGATGACAGGTGTGGCTACTGAAGAGACAGACGGACAGATGGACAGTTGGACAGTGTTGGATAGGTACAGTAGACAAAGGACATGGACAGGGAGAGAGGAGGACACATCAGACAGAGGATGGTTATACAGCAGGCATGTCTCTTGGATAGACAGCAGGCAGGCAGGCGGGTGGGTGTGAGACTGAGGCTGCACCTGAAGGGTGCTCTAACATGAGAGGCCTGGCTGCTTTTCTGCCTGATGGAAAAGGAGCTCGGGGACCTATCTGGGGGAGGGAGGGAGGGGGGGGGTGAAAGGCTGGGAAAGTGTAGAAAACGAAAAAGGAACATCGAGAAAGAGGGAATGGAGGGAAAGAGGGAGAGAGAGAAGGTAGCGCTGGGGGTAGGGTGTGTGTGTGGGGGGGGGGGGGGGTGTGTGCAGCGTCGGCTGGGTTGTCTCCGGGACGGAGGGGGTGCATTAATCATTATTGGCGCGCACCTCCGTCCCAGCCGCACCCTGACGGCCCCACCACCCCTGACATAAATCATAATTCCTCCACAATAGATCCCCACGCCGCCGCGCCACGGAAAAGTCTGCTACTGCTATCGATCCCCACCACCTTCACTCCCCCATTCCACTCTCTCTCTCCCTCTCTCTCTCTCTCTCTCTCTCCCTCCCTCCCTCCCTCCCTCTCTCTCTCCAGCTCCCACCTGCCCCTGCGCCCCACCACCTCTGCCGAGTCATTATGAAACATAACTGATATGAAATTCATAGAATACTAAATAAACTTTACGAGGGCTCTCTAACTGTGCTTTTCACAGGCGTGCCCCCCTCATGATGCATGAGAAGAAGTGAGTGTGGAAGGGCTGTAGAGAGAGGGAGCAAAAGAGAGAGAGAGAGAGGGGGGGGAGAGAGAGAGAAAATAGAAGAGTAATGATATAAAAATTACAAAGCATGCTCCCTGCTATTATGTGTCTATTGATTTGTTTTTGAAGTGCACCTGGGCTTATAAGAGTCGCTGGAGGAGATTAGAAATGGGCCAGAAAAAGGACAGCGGTGGAGATAGGCAAGAGAGAAGCAGGGAGGAATGGAGAGAGAATGAGAGAGAGAGAGAAGGGGGGGGGGGCATGAGTGTATGGGTGTTGAGAGAGAGGAGCAGCATAAGTGTGTGTGTGTGTTTGAGAGAGAGAGAGAGAGAGAGAGGGACACGGAGAGAGGGACAGAGAGAGGACACCAAGTGAAAGAAAAAGAAAGAGAATGAGTGAGAGGGAAAGAAACAGGGGGTATGTATATGACAGAGGAGTGAGACAAAGAGGTGAGATTGTGTGAGAGGCGGAAGATTGAGAGATGGGGTGTAGAAACTGACCTGTCACACATGCACGCACACACACACACGCACACACACACACACTGAGTGTGTCACAGGCAGATGTTGCCTCTGGCTCCTTCACCTCAGTGCTGGATGGGTTGCTGTGACCCCTGCTCCCAGTCCTCTAGGTGACCTTCTGCTCACACTAAAGGTTATTGGATTTGGCTGCAAGCCACCGTGCCACACTCTCCACACGAGACCTCCGCCTTCCCATCAGCCTCCACCCTCACTCAGTCAATGGCTCTGAAGAGAGAAGAAATCACATTTGGAGAAATGTGTTTATACTGGGTGCGTAGTATTTCTTATGAATTGCCCATAGATAATCCCATGAGTAATTCGAGATAGAGCAGTCTTATCTTTTCCACTGAAAACAAATCACTGGAGTTCTCAGTGCAACAGATGCAACAGGCTGGTACTGACTGAGGTGTATTTTTTTTTCTCAGGGAGTCTTTTTTGTATACAGGTAAAGCACTCACTTTTCTCAGAGTGCTTCATTATGTGGTTCCACAGTTCCACACATCCAGGAAGAAAGAAAAAAAACGACCTGCACACAAACAGCCACACAGCTTGTGCCTGCGCCTCTTGTAAAACAGCTCCACACGTGTCACCTCCCTGTTTGTTCCTCTTGTTTGTGGTTTTCCTCACCCACCCCTCCCTCCCTCCCTCCTTCCCTCACTCCTTCCCTATCCCCCTCTCTCTTTCCCTCTCTCACACCTCCCCACCCCCACTTTTTTCGAGGTCGTTGGGTATTGCCTTCATCTCGTTGCTGGCCCGGGTGACGGAGTAGTGGTGGAGGTGAAAGGTGCAGGTGGGGGGGGGGAGGGGTGGTGGTTTGGTCGCAGCCGGCACTTGACACGCAAGCCGGGCGGGCGGGCGGGCGTCCGCGGCCTGGCCGGGATTAGAGTCGAGGTGGAGGGATATTAATGTAAAGCGGAGGGGACAGGGGCGCTCCCGTCCAATTACTCTGCGCCCTGTCACCGCCATCCGGCCCCGCAAACAACAGAGGAGGAAAGGATTAATTGCCTTGGACTCTGCCCCCGCTACAGGCCCAATTATGGAAACATATTGGCTCCCAGCGTTGCTACAGCCACTGCTGTGCTGGGATATTGTGTGAAATTTTTAACCGCTTTCAGAGGTCAGGATGAGAAGACTGGGGTGTGTGGGGGGTGGGGGGTAGGAGAGGGTGTGCAGAGGTGGGGAAATTGTGTGTGTGTGTGTGTGTGTGTGTGTGTGTGTTGGCTGATTGTAGATACACTCTGTTTGAAACATAATCCTGGAACTGATCTTCACAACAACAGCAAAAAAAAAAAAATGACACATAAGCATGCACAAAATAAACAAATCAACTGAACGAATGAGATCCCACTTCAGCACGGCTGAGATGGAGTAGTTGGAGTGGACTTTTGGCATCGGGATTCGTAATGATCTCCAATGATTAAGGCTCCATTGTCCTCCTCCGGATGCTTGTACATCTCAGTCAGGCAGTAGATGCCTATTGACCGCAGACATCTGTCCTGCCCCTATGGTCTTTTGCAATATCTAACTGCTTTCTCCTCTGTAATGAGACCTATAGCTGTCAATTGGTTAAACTTCAGGAGAAGAATGGGCCTCAAGAGCTACGCTGAGGAGATAAGAGAAAAGAAAAGGTAGTCTCAGACAAAAGCTCTGGAATCATTTTCAAAGTGAGCCACATAACTAATGTGTAGGTAATGTGAAACGCTAAATAATGAATTCTATATTTGGCTGTATTAAGACATTAGTATTTCAGACGGTAGCCAGCAGGCAAGTGCGTGGGACCTGTTCTAATAGTTTGATTAATTAGAGTCTCATGTACATATCCTAATGGTCTTTCGCTGCTATTAGCACAATTAGTGACTTGTGCAAAGCAATACTTCACCTGGACCTGATTAGAAACGTATCACACGCCGGTAATGCACAGTTCACGGCATCAGGGGCGACAGAAATTAAACTCAACTTCCTCTCCACCTGTGCACAACTCACTCCCTCCTTCTCTCTCCCTCCCTCCCTCTCTCTCGCTCTCTCTCTCACTCGCTCTTTCTCCTTCTGGTATTGACTTTCCCCCTCTAAGGCTTCGTCGTCTGTTGAGTTACGGCTGCAGGATCTCTTGTCACCGACGCTGGCATTTTTTGGAGCTACAAAAGAAGGCTTCTGTGCAATTCACTGTTCGGCTGAAAACTGGTAGTGAATGCTCCAATGAAGAGCAGCTCACAGTGAATCAGAGAGAGCCCTTTCCAACATGGTTTAATCGAAAAATAAACTCCACAAGCCATCAAAGCCTTGCTTTATTATGGCTTAAGTACTCCACCAGATCTGAAGTAGTTTTGGAATCAATACAGACCAACGACTTATATTTTTGAGGCAACTAAATGCTGTGAAGAAATATCCACGTATAATCACAGCCAGCATCTGCAAAAGGCTTTGGTTGTGTTACTCACGTGGACAGAGTGGATGGCCTTTGCCAATCGGTTCAAAGTGAGTGGCAAAGTAGTTCAATTATCCCACCAATAAAGAGTAATTTATTACCGAAATGGATTTGTCTTAAGCTAAGATTCTGGCCTCTCAGCTTCCCCTAAAGATGGGTATCTGTTAAAGAAAAAATTGAGAAATCTTGTCAGGTTTAAACTCAGTATTGACCCAGGTGGTGGTGGTGGTGGGGGTATGGGAAAGCGACTAGTATTTTCCAATCAGCTAGCGAATGTGTTTCCCAGGCTGAGTGAGGTTACTGATGTCCCCCAAACAGGCGGAGAACACACTGAGTCGCATTGAACGGGGGGCCGTGTTGACGGATGCAGACTTCATGAATTCTGAATTAAATTGGCCCTTGATGAATCTGAAATGGGCAGCGGTGGTTTTTCGAGGCAATAGCAATCCAATGAAACGCCGGTGCTGTTCAAATAAAGCCATACATTCCGCCGAGAGCTGGGCCGGAATGAGACACAGGTGAGGAAAAATGACTGCAGCGGTGGGAAGTAGCAGAGGAAGAGAGGGGGCACGAGGAGAGGACTGAGAGAGAGAGAGAGAGACAGAAAGAGTGAGCAGTGTTTGTGCATGCCTGTGTGAATGTGTCTGTTTCTGTGTGGGAAAAAGGTAAAAAGAGAGAGAGAGAGGTAGGTACAGTAGGTATCAGTGTGCATGTGTGAGTGTGTGTGTTTGTGCATGTCCTTCTGTGCAAGTTTAGGGCTATATGTTTATGTGTGTGTATGTGTTTGTATGTGTGTGTGTGTGTGTGTGAATGTGTGTATGTGTGTGTGTGTGTGTGAGAGAGAGAGAGAGAGAGAGAGAGGGAGAGCTGGCTAGGCTGCAGCGTATTAGCCCTGTCCATTAGAGTGGAAGTTGAACATATTGGTTGAGCGCAACCCCCACACTGTCCAGGCTGGCCGCCCGGAGCTCATCAGGCAGGGGGAGACAGTGCCGGGCCCTGGGCCTGGAGTAAACCAGCCGCCCGCTCCCCGGCTTCCATTTCCCCCGGGGCTCCACACATAGCCACTCAAATCAAGCCCCACACGCAACGCGGCCCACTTTGGAATGGGAAATCAAGGGGACTCGGCCACATCGGCTGCTGCTGCTACTGCTGTGCATCTCGCTGACAAGAGGAAAGGAATTTTACTGGACTGAAAGTGTTTTTTTGCACTCTCTCTCCCTCTCTCTCCATCTCTCTCTATCTCTCTCTCACTCTCTCTCACTCTCTCTCTCTAAAAGTGCACTCTAAAGTTCACATTTACAAAACAGTATTCAGTTGGAAAAGGCTTTATCTGCATTTAAGTAGCCTGGCTTTGGTGAAGCAGCCGAGGAGAACGCTGGTGGTGTTCTAGTCTGCAGTGCTGATTTATGCTTGAACCGGCGGAACGCTGGCTGCAGTTTTGGCTTGGTCCCTCACACACCCCCTCCCTCCACCCGTCCACCCACAACCTCCCCCTAGGCCACTGCAATGACTAAGCACCTTGGTCTCTGTACACCTCTCTCTCTCTCTCTCACTCTCGCTCTCTCGCTCTCTCTCCCTCCCTCCCTCAATCTCTCTCCTGCCCTCCTCCTTGCATACTCTAATGTGAATAATGTTTCTCCTCAAAGTCCCCAGTAATAAATGAAGTGCCATTCGGCACAATGGCCAAGTCAGGGCCCATATTGATTAGCTCTCATCACCGGGCTCCGTCCCACTTCCATGATTTATGATTGTCTGTTATTTTTACATTAGCTGTCAAATTCATCTTGTCTCCGCTTTCGCTCGCCGGGGTCAGGCCGTGCAAACGGTAAACATTTTTTGCGCGCCGCATACGTGGCTGCCGTGATTGCGTTGGACAATGCTGCCAGCCCTTTGCAAGAGTGCTGCACCGCAGGAGCTGGTTAATGCCACTGTCCGGTGCTTAGGTCAGACACGAGACAGCTGCCCACTGTCACGCCACTGGGGAAATGTCCTTGTTTGCCTCACTGCAGACACACTCAGTGTATAGTCATAGCATGTTCATGTACTTTATTTTTCTAAGTACAGTGCTGAACTTGTAATGAGGTTTGTTGTTGGTGTCTGGCCATGACAGACCATGCTATAGGTTGGACATTTGAACTGAAAACTGAAACTGAAATTACCTGCCCTGATTCTGTGGGTAAATGTAGCATGTAGGGTTGAACTGGGGATGGGGAAAATGCCAAATAACAAGGCATTATTAAGAAAACAGTTACTGAGATCGGAAACAACGGGATGACCTTTTTATGATTTTGTTGGCCCCCAGGAGAAATGACAGGATGTGGTCAGTGAGAGTGTAATCAGTGCGAGTGAAGAAAGGCAACTATTAAATTGAAATGGCGTTGTTGAGATTATGCTAATTCACTTCAAGGACAAATCATCATTTGTTTTTTTTGTTTGTTTTTTTGCTGCACAAATTTAGAGCATTTCTATTAGTGATCCTGAACTTTTCAAAAGTAGTTTGCATTTTGTTTATGCAATCGTTTGCTTTGTGTTTCATGCTCGGCTAGGAGAGTGTCATCTCTAATTTGCGAGTCCGTCGTCTGATCTTCCCTGTGAGTCCTTACCTTCTCTCAGCCTCTGTGGGACGGAACATTCCGGGCTCTGCTATTTGCCGTCATGAGATAAAAGTGCCGCTTTCAATTGCACCACATCAATTCCACCTGTAATTTTGAATCATATTGAACATTAATATAATTTCCATAATTGCCTCGAGACATATGGAAAAGAAGGAAACCTGATTCAAAAGGGAATCGCTTCTCTTGAAAAAGAATACGAAAGCACGAAAAAAGAAAAGAAACAGCGTCTCAAGATGACAGCCTGGGTGACACCTATGGCACAAATATCTATGGTTGTCTGTCTATTTATGAATCGGGATATCAAAATAAAATGGGACATCACTGCAAGGCTGCGATCAGCTATCAATTTAAACACAGTGTCCAGCGCTGTCAATTTAGAAGACTGCCTATTTCCCCCCAAACCAGATCTGGCAAAATGTCAAGGTACACAGTGATAAGTAATGGTAACCTCTTTTCTTCCATGCCCCCCCTCTCCCTCCATCCCTCCCTCCTCCCTCCCCTTGCGGTGGTGCCTGCTCTCTCTAGCCCGTGGCTTGAAGCGATAATAACAGGCGTGAGTGAGAGGTGTCCGGGGTTGAAGGAGGGCCCTCTCGTTGTAATGGTGGGAGCTGTCTGTTCCCTGCGAGCCCCTTGGCCTCGGCTTCATTGAGATTCCATTAGAAAAGGTAGAAGAGTCGCAGGCGCCAGCCCTCAGGCCTCACTGACACTTGCTTGGGATCACGACAAATTGCCTCTGTCATAGAAGACGGTTTTTTTCCTATGTTTTTTTGGATGTGTGTGTGTGATGGGAAGTAAATTAAACATGTAATCACACAAGGAGCGTTTTTTTCTTTATTTCTCTTTCTTTCTTTCTTTCTTTCTTTCTTTCTCTCATGACAGAATGTCACGACATGAAGTGCATTCCCCACCTTCCCGTCTCTCTCTCTCTCTCTCTCTCTCTCTCTCTCTCTCTCTCTCTGTTTCGGTCTCTTTCTTTTCTCCTTCTTTTGAACGTTTGGTACTCATGTTAGCCATTTTCAAGAGGCCCTGAGAGCAATGTAGCTAAACCTAGATGCACTGATACCTCTGCACAGGCTTCATTTTTTTGTTCCCTCTTTCCCAAATCACCCATGTTTTTGATGTCCCGCCGCGATGCCCAGACCCAACCCCCCCCCCCCAAAGGGCCTCTGGAGATAGACACATTCTCTGAGGTGATAACCTCATCAGTTATCTGTGAAACATGGACAATAGCCCGTGAGATATTACACACACTGGCACCGGCATCATCTCATGGTTCATCAGAATCCAAGCGGCTCAGAACTGTCTTGCGATGGTGCTGCCAACCCCCACCCCACCCGAATCCCCGTGGTGCCGGTGAGCAAGCCTGACTGTGTAACTGAGTTGAGTTAAACACCAAGTTTAACGCTGGGAGTTAGCAGAAGCAGCAGCAAAGGGATGGGGGAAGCTGATCTTTAAAAAATGAGGTACCACTTGTGTAATTCAGCCCTTGGACTGATAACCTCGGCCTCAACGGTTTGCAGGTATTACCACCCACCGACTGTAAGCACTAATGAAGGCGGCATTGAGTTTATAACACATTAAATGATGCAGCCCAATCCAGATAAACATGGGCCTAAATAAACGATTTGGCTGGTAATTGCACTCTGCCGGGCCCTGCTAATAGAGTCAACTTCACTGATGAGAGGGTTAACTTCTTTTCCGAAGAAGCCTCTCGCTGGCTCATTGCACTCTCATTGCTACCGAGATCTTGGCATTCCCTTGGTTATCAGTGTACTTAAAAAGAAAACCTAATTAGAACCCCCCCCCCCCCCCCCCTCTCCCTCCCTCCAAAAAAGTCTTTTTTTTTTCTTTTTTCCTAATTAGGTCCTTAACATAATTAGCAGGTGATGTTAATAACCTCTTTTAAACTCTATTAAAAGGCTGTTTGGGAGTGAGTGGGGAGAGGAGAGAGTCCTGGGGGGGCAGGGGGCCTTGGGTCTCTCGGTTGGGTTGGGTTGTGTTGGGGTGGGGGGGGGGGTCGGAGCATGGGGGCAGGAGCAGCAGGCCTTGGGAGCGTTCAGTTCATCAGGGCTGGAGTGCCACTGCATTAAGGGCTGGGGCCCTCAGGGGCCCACTCATCGCACTCCGAGGTCTCCCCACGTATTAATATGATCGGCTGCAGTGAAAAACCTCCGTGCCGCACAAGGGCCCTCTCCTGGGGCAGCCGTCAGCCGGGGTGGCAAGGAGGGTAGTGGAGAACAAAAGGGCTGGTTTGGAGGGGGTGAGAGGGGGGTAGTTGGGGTGGGTTTGGTGGAGGGTGGGAGTAGCTGTCAAGCTACAATAGGACTGTCAGTGAAAATGGCGGCAGTGGTGGATGTGCTGGTGGAGGGTTTTTTTTTTCTTTTTTGGGGTTGGAGGTAAGAATCCACCAGGGGGCATTGTGTGTTCAGTAATGTTCTCGCAAATTACCCCTGCAGAGTGAAACTTGGGGGGAGAGAACCCATTGTCATTAATGTGAATCGGGTGAAAAATATTCATGTGGGTTTGGGGAAATGCTCGAGGTTCCGGTGAGTGGTCTGCGGGCTCCGGCGAGGAGGAGGAGGAGGAGGAGGAGGAAGATGAGGAAGAAAGCGCTGTCGACCAGAAGAGCCCAGTCCTCGTCCTTAATTAAGTATCTGAAACATCAATTTAAATGTAAATATCGGTGGTGCAGCTCCACTCATGCGTAAATTAGAGGGTTGGCCCGGCACATTTCTCCCTCTCCCTCCCAAGTCCCTGCTCACTTACACTGACATCTGCTCACATCTGCTGGGCCGCAGGCTGTCCCCTCTACACACACACACACACACACACACACACACACACACACACAGACACACACATATACACACATATACACACATATACACACACACACACACACACACACACACACACACACACACACACACACATGCATACATATACACACATCACACACACAAACACAAATACAATTCACACATACACACTCATATACACACAAATACCCACACAGACACACAAGAACAATTAATGTTTCCCCCATGCTTGCACACGTACACAAAACGAGACAAGAAACCCCAATATGCATTTGATGCATACAAAAGCACAAATGAGCCGCCATCCACATGGGTGGTGTGGGTGTAGGGGTTGGAGTGGAGCGCGTAACTGAGTCAAGGTCTCCTGTTTAGTGGTTTAGGCTTTTCTATTTCCTCCCTGATCATGCACAAAACCACAACAGCAGCAGCAGCAGGAACAACGGCAGCAGGAAACAATCAAGGCAAAACATGGCAGTTATGATGATGGCGGCGCCCGGTGTGTGGTGCTCCGTCTGTTTGCATTTGATGACCCACTTAGGAGCCATCGCGCCACGCTCGCCACTAATGTGTGTGTTTAGGATTCTGCCTTTTTTAAGTGTGTGCTGTTTTTCGAGTGCCGGAATCAATCCAGCCCCCTAGTTTAGCTAGTTTAGTGTAAGTGTGTGTGTGTACATTGTGTGTGTGTGCGTATGTGTGTGTGTGTGTGTGTGTGTGAGAGAGAGAGAGAGAGAGAGGGAGAGGCTCTTGCCTTGGGCTGGCCCTTATATTTATTCCTTTCGACTGGAACAGTCAGGAGCGAGCTTTTGGCGCGGCGCTTTGAAAGATTTATTCACCACTGGCCAAAGGGCTTCCAGCAGGTGGAGAGGGAGCTGATTTCTGCGACTCTATCCCCCAACAAACACACACACTCACACACACACACACACACACACACACACACACACACACAAACACACACATCTCCCAGCATGCTGGCTTGGGCCCTGCAGATCCGATAGAGACGCTGCCCAAAAAGCGTTTCCCTCGCCTGTGTCTCAGAGAGAGGTGTGTCAGGAGACGACATGCCGTATCCGCTAAAGGGTTTGCCGGGGCCTGCCTTGGCGTGGCGTGTAGCGTGGCGTGTAGCATCCCAGGGCTGCCAGAGCTCCTTACATCCTGTGCCATGACACGCTGGCGAGGGCCATGAAGCTGGCGGCGGGGGTGGAGTGGCGCGGGGCAGCGCGGGGCAGTGGGGCTGAACGGCAGAGTGGCGGAGCTCAGCGGAAATCTCCTCCTGCTCCCCCGGCGTAACCTCTGCAGTGTGTGAGGCTCCTGCTGGACGACACAGGGCCTAGGCACCCTCACTCACTCTCACTCTCACTCACACTCCCAGTCTGACTGTTTCTCTCACAATGATTAACTCTCTGCCTGAGTGGAGCTCTCTCTCTCTTTCTGTCTCTCTCTCTTTTTCTCTGTCTTTCTCTAGGCCTGTATCTATGTATCTGGACCTGTGTCCCTATACTGTGTCCCGTCTCTATTACATGCACAACACACACACACACACACACACACACACACACACACACACACACACACACACACACACACACACACATTCATGCAGGCATCCACTCATAACTGTCATTCCTTGGCCTGCTCACAGTCGTGGCCAGTCTCTATTTCCCAATCTGTTGGGCCACTAGGACTCAGCTCATAAAGGATGGTGGAGGTGGTGTGTGTGTGTGTTGGGGGGTGGGGGGAGGGGGGTAGTAATGTTTTAATAGGACTAAAGGGAGCAGGCCCCTTACTTATAGCCCCCTGAGGAGCTGCAGCCACCCCCCCCCTCCCCTCCCCTCTCTCCCTGTCCGCATCCCACTGCCCTAATGGGCGAAGGGAGGCCGGGTGGACATCAGGGACGGTGTTCCGCTACTTAGCTCCTTTAACCTGCCCGAGAGCTGATTAAACAGCTAATATTCAATCATTTTCAAAGGGAAGACCAGAGCTGGGGACAGAAAAAAGAAAAGAGAGAGAGAGAGAGAGAGAGCGAGAGAGACGATGACGAAGGGAAGAGAAAGTATAAAGTATAGAAGGAAGGGGCGGCATGGGGTGGGGGTGAGAGAGAGAGAGAGAGAGAGAGAGAGAGAGAGAGAGAGAGAGAGAGAGAGAGAGAGAGAGAGAGAGAGAGACTCATAATCATTTCTTTTGTGCCTCCTCTCCAGATCGCCATAATCTAGATCATCGCATTAAATGGTGACACTCTTGTAATGACTTGAGAAAATCTTAGCCGAGCTCATAGAGGCTGGGCATTAAGGATGGCAATTGAAGTGTGTGTGCGGCAGCGCTGCGAGGCGGCCTGCTAGGCTACGTGCCACTGAGCTGTAAGTCACTAGTAAGGGTATTAGACTGACACATAGACGTAACAGTAACAATGCAAATCTGTCTGTTGGGGCAGCCCAAGCCTTGTCGCTAATAAGGAAGTATTATGGTATTACAGAGTGATGGGTATGAGGAGATTCAACAGCTAACTCTCTCTGTCTCTCTCTCATCCACCCCCACCATCGCCAGTCACCATGACTGCCACCATCACCACCATCACCACCACCTCTTCCAGCCCAAAGCAGTGCACTTTGTTCGCCTGTTGGCTGTGGTTAACCTTGGGGTAGGGTGGTGCACATGCCGACAGGATATGCCTGAGCCTGCCAAAACAAAACAGGCTTGGTAATCTTTAGTAAGGCCCCCTCCCCATACCCTACTAATTGGTTCATGACTGGGCCAGATTTTTTTTTTTTTTAAAGAACATGATCCTACAGTCAATTTGCAACTCTGTTATAATGTAATAATTTGCGAAAATCCCACAATTCCAAATCATACTGGGGAGATTTGGCCCCGATGGGAAGAGGGTGTGTGTGTGTGTGTGTGTGTGTGATGGGGGTCCTCTCGTGCCAGCTCTGTGCTGTTGCCCGTTGGCAGCGGAGGCGCCTCGTTCGAGGACCACCCCGCCGTGGTGGGTAATTCCCCCGTGCTGTCGGCAGACTGAGCGCTCGGCATCCTGGCATGGCTCCCCACTCCCATTCTTAGTCAACAGGATTAGGCCTGCTTATTGCTGGCTCTCCAGGATCCACCTATACTCTGCATTGTATGTGTACAATGCTGGCTCGCCAATTTGGCTACGACTGGAACTGTTTTTCCCCTCGTCTCTCTCTCTCTCTCCCCAGCCTGTTGTGTTTGTTTGTAGAGAAAGAGAGAGAGAGAGGGGTTTTTGGAGAGAGACGATGGAAAGGAATCATGCTCTGCCTCCAAAACATTAGATTTGAGTTCATTAGCCACGGCGTTTAAGGAGTAAATAGAAGCAAAACAGAAAATAGATTATCCTTTAGCCCCATTTCAAGGCCCTTAGTGGGAACAGGGCTGTGTGGCGCTCGCCAAGCTCGTGTGAATGCTATTAATGACTCATTTGGAGCTGTGTTGACCAGTAGGGGCACAGGCGCGAGAGGGAAGACAAAAAGGAGGGGGAGAGAGAGGAAGAGTGTGAGGGGGTGGGTGAACTGCCTTGATAAAGGAGGAGCAACAGTGTTTTGTGCGTGTGTGTGCGTGTGTGTGTGTGTTTGTGTGTGTGCGTGTTTGCGTGTTTGCGTGTGTGCGTGTGTGCGTTTGTGTGTGTGTGCGTATGTGCGTGTGTGTGTGTACGTGTGTACGTGTGTGTCTGTGTGCACTTTCCCTAGATTGGATTGCCCCATGCTATTTTCACCCCAATTAAAAACCTGTGTTTGTTTTGCTCCCCAGTACACAGAGCTTTTTTTTTTATTCTGTACGAATTCAGATTATGAAGGTGTGTGTGTGTGCAGTATGTGTGTGTGTGTGTGTGTGTGTGTGTGTGTGTGTGTGTGTGTGTGTGTGTGTGTGTGTGTGTTTTCCCCTATTGCTGCAGTATTCTACATAGCAAAAAATAACACGGCACAAAAAGCTCCTCTTTTGCTCACCTTAGCATACAGAGGATTGTGTCCATCCCTTGCTCCCAATCCCACATTTCAGTCTGAGTCTGAGTCAGAACCAGAGCCAGTCTCGGTCACTCTCCATTCCCCCACCCTGCCCCGCCACAGTCCATTTCACTCACCACTGTTGGTTTAGTCAGCGCACAGGGCCAGTGAGAGAGAATGTGTTTGAATGCGATTGCATATGATTCACCCCACCCCACTTTGGATGTGTGTGTGTGTGTGTGTGTGTGTGTGTGTGTGTGTGTGTGTGTGTGAGCCTGGAGGCTGGAGCTCAGAGCTGCTACTGTAGCTGACCTCTGCTATAGCCAGTGCAGGAGAGATGCTACCGCTCACGGGCACCGCACTAAAGACGCCATCTATTTGGGCTTTGAATTGCCACTGAGTGCCATTTGTGTCACATTTCAAATGCAAACGGTACTGGATGTCATTTACAGAAATCGGAGCGTTTGCTCCAGAAAATTAATTGGGCTTTACAGCGGGATCTATGGGCTCCTGTCTCCAGGCCAGTATTACGCCACCTCTTTGACAAGAGTAATATTTAATGAATAGGACTATTAATACCAACAGGCTCTCTAGGGATATTTCTTGGGTAATGGATAGCTGCAGACAAGATTATGTATGTGTTTGTTGTGGTGGTGTTGTGCACACAAAGGATGTGGGTGTGTTTTAAACACACACACACACACACACACACACACACACACATACACACACACTAGAGTAACTCTAAAATCCATTGTCAATATTCATATTCATGTGTGTCTGTGTATGTTTGTGTGTGTTTCCACCATTATCATTTTCTGTGTCGGTATGCACATGTCTGTCTGCATGCATGTCTGTGTGTTTGTTCATCTGTGTCTGTGTGACAATAATAATAATCACGTGGTGTGAGTTAATGTTCCATGAAAATAGCAGGCAGTAGTTTAATTATGGACTGTGCCCGGGAAAAGGCAGACTGTGAACTTGTGCATTTTTTTTTTCAATATTCATAGAAAATAATTTTTCATTACTCAAATCAAATGGGATGTTTACCCCAGACAAAGGGAATCCAGACGCAGTGGCATTGTGTCACACGGCAATCATGCAAGCCTGGCGAATTACACACACAGCCTTTCACTCAGTGCCCTGCACCCACACAATAACGCCTATGAAATCTCACTAGCAGACACTAGCCCATAAATACATGCATGCATATGGACCAAACATGGAAATGAAGCCACGCACGCACACACACGCACGCACACACACACACACACACACACACACACACACACACAATTACAATCACATAATACACAATACACTTTGTTACAACATATTTTTACAAAATTGTAAAAATGCACAGTTTACTTATTTTAATAATTAATTGTATAATACATTTTACAAGTTGGTATACTCACTGTATAGTATGCTTTAATTTTATTTTGCCATTCTTAGCGATACGTGTGTGTGTGTGTGTGTGTGTGTGTGTGTGTGTGTGTGTGTGTGTGTGTGTATGTGTGTGTGTGTTTGCACTCGTGTGTGTGTGTGAGTCTATCTGTGCTAACTTGTTCATTTATGTGAGTGTGAATGTATGATGGCGGGGGCTGTGGCTGAGAGCTCACCCCGGTCGGCGTATTTTTAGTCTTGATCTTCGCGCGGCCCCTCCGTCCCGTTTAGTCACGGTTTCTTGCCGCCGCTGACCCCTGCGTGTCCTTCACGCTGCGCCGGCCACCACCTTATAATTGCGGCCCGGTGCGGCAGCTTAAAACCGCCAAATAATAAAAGCCGCTGGAAGATCCAGTGAATTATGAGGAAATATGGCCTTCCTTTACAGCCAGGGCTGTGAATGAAGCCATAAAATTATGAGCAGTTTTTATGATGGCCCATTGAAGGGAGATGCTTGTATATTGATGGTTCACAGGCTGTATCCCTCTGCCCCTCGTGCAGGGGAAGAGCTGACGACGAGCCCCTGTGTAACTATTTTTCATGCATTTAATATATTAATTATCCGGTAAATGCTCCCCGGGCAGTGCTTGGGATGCCTGAGAGTGACAGCTTTTCGATGAAGCCCCCACCGCACCAGGCTCCACCCCAGCCCCCCCCCACCCCACCCCAAACGCAGCGCACTGTATTACGTGGGAAAGGTCAGCTTGGGGTTAATGTAACTTTTTATTTGCTGATTTTTCATAGGCGGGGAGGGAACGAAGGGCGAGCGCTGAGGCTAGTTTTTGAGGAAGGAGAGAGAAAGAGGCGGCGACAGAGAGGCAAAAGATGAGAAGGAGGGAGAGAAAGAGAGAGAGAGAGAGAGTGGTACAGGGAGGGAGGATGGGAGAGAATGTAGTGAATATATATATATATATATAGAGAGAGAGAGAGAGAGTATAGAAAGACTTGGTGTGAGAAAGGGAAATAAAGCAACAGAGCGAGAGATGGATAGATAGTGGGTGCGAGGGCAAGGAGCACTGTGGGATAGGGCTGGAGAAACAGAGCGGCGAAGGAGAAGGGGAGGTTGTGTATAGGGACTGAGAAAGATAACGCGCTGGGGGCAGGGTGGTGTTTCTTTTATTTTTATTGCTGTGTTTTGCCCGTTTTTTTTTTCTGCTGCCGTCAGAATCTCTTGCCCTAATCCCCGCTTTCTCCCTCCAAAATAGAATGGCCCTTGTCAGATGCTCTGTCCAGAGATGGGACATGAAATGTTATATACTGACATTGTGAATGTCCTTGACTTGTTTAGAAATAATGCACTATTTCAGAACATTTCAGAAAATAAGTGTATTTGTAAATAAGTTTTTTTTTTTTTAAATGTCTTTTTGTCTGTCTCTGTCTTTTTGCTTTCATTAGCCTTTTATGTTCTGTTCTGCAGGCACAGTTTAATAATAAAAATTGGCTACACATAATGATCCCGTAACTAACTTCAGATCCCATTTCTGTTAAATATTTGCAGGCGTTGTTTGTATTTGATGGTGGAAACTGCTTTCTAATCACCATATGTAGCTCTGGCTAATTCACAGACTCTGAAGTGCTGTCAAGAAACAATTGACTGAAGAGGGCCTAAAGTGATCAATTGTCTGTGGTCTCCAGGTGAATTTCTTATTTTCAGCGCATTCCCAAGTCTGATTGAGTTAATTAGACTGCCCTACATTCTGCTGATTGGATGTAAACATTAATATGCCAGAAAATGACTTTGTCGATGTTTACCGCAATGTTCCGAGGCACGGTAAATTGATCAGCTATTGAGAGGCAAACGCCTCTGATTTGATTCCAGTTTGAGATAGAGGGGGAATCAGGCTTTTCCAAACACACTCCCTTGTTTGGCAGCTTCAGAGGAGAAAGGGTAGGGTGCTAGTGGTGGGGGGGGGGTGGCGCTGATTTGATTTGTTATGGTGATTCTAGAATTAATTTAATTTCGTCAGCTGAAAAGTTGATGGAAACTTCAAGCACTTATTTGATGTATTTCCCTCCCTCGATTTGTCTGTAAAATAATTTCTTGCTAATGCAACGCTCAGGGAAGCTCTTGGAATTGCAAGGTGATGGTTTGCATCATTTCAGTGTTTTGCACAAGATAATTTAGTTGTGTCCAACTTGATTTGAATGGAAAAAAACATATGGATAATGTGAAGCACAGAAATGGCACTGGACAGTCTGGGCAAGCTGAAAATGCATTAAAGCAGACACATAGACCTCAAACTCAACATAATCTCATGTAATAAATGTGCTCTATTTATTACAAAAACAAAAAAAGCACAAGAGCAGACATCTGCAAGAACCAAACAAGCAAATATTCAAACAAATAAAGTAATCAATATTTCAAACAAACAAATAAAGTATCAATATTTAGTCAAACAACCACCAGCACCCCAATGTACCATACACACCCCACAGCCATCTACACACAGCCCTTGGCAGAGCTCATAGCAGGGGCTGGGGTGAGCTGGACTGGGTGGTTGGGGGGTCAATGGCCCAGCTGGATACTGCCTGGCTCCATTGCAGCATCCAAGTGTAACCCTGTCACCCCTCCGCCTCCACTGGCTCACACACACACACATGCACACACACGTGGTGGTAGCTCACGGCACCCCGTGGCGTACAAGCCCCATTAACCCCCGGATGCCTCTTGGTGGGCCCCGTGTGTGCTTAAGCGTTGGCGTGAGCGTAAACGATGTCCCCACGTCGGGAATGAGCTTTGCTCAGTTTAATAGAGGTCTGCGGGTCCACATTAATATACTGGGGGCCAGAGGCGGCCAGGCGGGGGAGGGGGGCTTGCAGGAGGAGAGGGGAGGGTGACGGGCTGGTGTCATATCTCTGTTTAGTGGCCTGTCCAGTTCAGCCCAACCCAGCCCTGGATAAAGCTCTACACAGTCGTGAACACATCACTCACTGTCATTGAGAAACTGTATTGCTATTTGAAATACTGCATGCACAACTTCTATGAAATTTTTATTTTCTATGAAACGAAGCTCTGTAGTGATTTGACATGCAGTGTATGAATGTAAAACTGAATATGTGCACACACAAGTGCTGTCTACACACACATTGTACATACAATATACTTTTAAAAATACGTTTATGTATGTATTTAGACATTTCTAAAATATAAGTTGTGTCCATAACAGTTCAAACTAGAACAATGTGTAATATACACATGATGTTTTATAGTCTAAATCAGTACGCTGTCTAGAGGATTGAGGTGTTCTGTTTTTTGTGGGAATACAACATGCTCCTCACAGTGCTGATTGAATGGCACAGAAGCCCATTTCCATGGTGCTTCATACACGTCTCATGGTCTCGTGTTTCTCCTCCTTCTGTTTATATTGCTGGGGCCTCTCTGTGTTTTTAGCAGGCCAGTGTGGATGGGGGTGGGGTGGGGTGGGGGGGGTTGTGGATGGGGTTTTGAGTCCTTTACTTTTATATTCTTTCTCCCCTTGTCCAGAATTTCCTCTGTCATGCAGCTGCCACCAAAGGCCTTAAAGCCTCCCTCACAACGCTTCCCCACTTTCTTTTCTTATCTTTTCCTCACCCCCCTCCCCTCCACCTCCCTCTTCCCCTCTCCCTCCTCCCCCTTTTTTTGCTATCTACTCCCCCTTTTGCCATGCCTTCCATTTCTTCCACCACTCACTTCTATTCCATTCTGTCCTCCTCTCCCCCCCTCCCTCTCTCTCTCTCTCGCTTTCTCTCTCTCTCTCTTTCTCTCACTCTCAATCTCTCCACCTCCACCTCCCTCTCCTCCTCCTGCACCCCCCCCCCCCCTGCTTCCTGTTTCTCAGGCTGCACAGCCGTCACTCTGAATTATTTTCAATGAGCTCCTTTATAGCAGGCGCCAGATCTCGGCTCCAACCCATCACTGAGCACCGTGCCACGGACGCGCTCTGCATTTCTATCAGCCCTGAGCCCTCGCTTTGCTATTAACCCCTCTCTCTCTCCCTCCCTCTCTCTCTCTCTCTCCCTCCCTCTCACTCTCTCTGTCTCTCTCTCCTTCCCATTTTTCTCACACTCTCTCCCTGTACCCCCCTTTTTCTCTCTCTCTTTCTCGCTCTCCTTCCATTGCTTTCCCCCTCTTTTGTTCAGCCACTCTATCTTTCCTTTTCTCACTCTCTCTCTCCCTCTCTCTCTTTCTCTCTCTCTCTCTCTCTCTCTCTCTGCCTCTCTCACCATCTCGCTTTCCTTCTCCCTCAGACTCTCCAGCAGATTTAGTGAGAGAGTGCAATGATCATCAGGGCTGCACAGCATGCAGATATTTAGGCTGGGTGGCCTCAGGAAATGTGTTTGCCTGACGTCGGAACTTGCCAAAAAACCCTGCTTCCCTTGAGCCACTTTATGAAGGCTATACCTTGCTAGGATTTGCAACATCAGAGAAACTCTTAAAGGAAATAGTTTGTGCCCTTTTTTCCCTGTTTATTTTGCATTCCAGGGAAGCTATCATGACCTAAACCTCAGAATTTTTTTTTGCCATTTAGTGTTTAAAAAAATGTTTAAAAGTACTTAGTTTGAAGCCTTTTGATCACTGCTAAGTGCTGCTGGCCAGGATTAGGTTTAGTGAAATATGAAGAGAGTCTCCTGCATCCTCCGTGTAAATGTACATCAAACCCATGTCTAGAACAGGTTTAATTATTAACACTATGTGTCTGCCTCACAGCGGTATTACCTATGTTGGATATTTATTTTTTTGAACTTCATTCTCATTTTCAATAAACGCAATATTTTCTGGTGCACAAAAGATATTTTCTGCTAATCTGTGTTCAATATTGTTTTAGGGCTCAAAACAATGTGTGAATGGCACCACTTCCAGCAGAGCATGTAGTATCGTAGAACTGCCTAGATCTCTACACCATGTCATTGCGTATCATGGCTTGACCTGGCAAAGCATAGTTGCATGGTCTCATTACTGGCTCCACGTGTGAAGTGGGCTTTTTAATCAACCTCGGCGTGGAGAGTTTGTTAGGACCTACTTAATTGTGAGCGCCCCTGGACGACTTGTATAATTGATGTAATTGTGATAACATTGTGCCCACTTCCCACCCAATACCACCTGTCAACAGGATGTTCTCCACTGAAGGGTTCTTGTCATTAGCAAGGCTCAAATTGATTTCTCTTAGTGGCGTCAGCCTTGTTGAAGCGTAGCAGGCACCCCTGTTGCCACACCACTCAAAACAACTGAGTTCACTTCTGTGAGAGAGAAACCCAGAGTGGCTTGCGTAAAACAGTACTTCTTTTACAGTGCTTCTGCGTTGGGACTTGTTATGGAAAGAGTTCCTCAGTGTTTTAGGGATGAGAGCTGTTGTGTTCTTGATGCTAACTGTCAGTTTACATGGGGCCAGTGACATGCACTGAGCAGTATTGATGAAAACACAAACACACTCACACTCTCACACACACAGACAGACAGACAGACAGAAAGAAACACACACAACAGCTCAATGAGTCACTCAGCTTTAGGAGAAAAAAAAGAATACCAATATTTGGGATTGAAAAGTAAACACTCATGAAAAGAAACAGAAAAAAAAACAGCGAAAACAAGATATGTGTGTGTGTGGCAAAGAAAGTTTCACACCATTGTAAATAGGTGAGGTTAACAAGTACTTTTGTCTCTTTCAGAAAAAAGCCGAGTGAATCGAGCCTGAGCAACAACATCAACAACGACAGTAACAACAGACACAGAAACATACCCAACCCAGAGGCGAAGTCAGCCAGGAGGAAATTGCATACAGCACAAAAGACTGAGGGGAGAGTGAGGTCCTTGTCAATAAAGTGAATGGTGATTATGGCTGATAGTGATAAACTATTGCATATAAACCCTGCTCTAGTTTGTCCTACATTCTGTCTCCCACTACCAAAAGCTTCTTCTCCTGTAATAACAGTTTACTGAGCAACATTGTACTGCGCCATAATAGCTGTGTTATAATTTGCTCTAACAACTCCAATTATCCCTCTTATTGATTCGGCCACACATTTAATAGGGATAGCCACACCTCTTGCATTACGAGTCATTAAAGGTGTTGAACAGTGAAAATTTTAAATTGTCTCCTCTTCATCCAGTCTGGATGTGTCCCTGACAACATAATTTGTGCCCTATCTGGCCACTGTAAACATCACACATAACAGTCATTTCACTCGTTTTTTTCTCTCTCTCTCTCTCTCTTTCTTTCATGCTCTGTCACTTTTTCTGTCTCTCGTTCTTTTCTCCCTCTGTGGTCGTTGACAAAGGGGAGACAGGCAGAGAGACAAAGCGAGAGCACGGCGTGGTGGAGAAGCTAGTGTGTGTGTGTGTGTGTGTGTGTGTGTGTGTGTGTGTGTGTGTGTGTGTGTGTGTGTGTGTGTGTGTGTGTGTTGACTGTAGTTAAGTGGGTCAATTTGTCTGTTGTTTTCTTTCAATTCTCTTCACGTTTCGGGTGGGTTCTAATTGCAGTCGCATTTTTCAGATTTTTTTTTTTGGAGTGGAATGTTCTTTGATCCACTGTTTTCACTCATGAAAAAGTGTTTCTCTTTTTTAGCGACCACAAAAGTATACCATGGGGCGATTTGTCCGATTTTCTTTTTTTTTTCTTTCTTTTTTTTTTTGGCAAGATTGTCCTCACTTGAAGTGAATTTGGAGTCTCCTTTGAGAGGCTGCCCATCAGCATCATTTAGTGGTCGATGCTGTCATTAAGATGGCTCTGACATCCATGGTTTTAGTGGCTGCTGACAGCCAGAGTGAGAGGAGGGCTGGGGGGTGATGATGGGGCCTGGCCCTGGGCTGCTTGGCTTGCAGTCTGGAGTGGAGGCACTCATCCTGGGCCTCGGGACTTGGCAAGAGAGGAGTGGTGCTCACTGGATGACTGGGAGGCTCTCTCTTTTTTCTCTCTTTCTCTCCTTTTATTCATTCTCTTTCTCGCCCACTCAATCACCCTCTCGCTCTCTATCTACTGGATCTCACTCTCTTCATCATCTCTTTCTCTCTCTCCCTCACCCTTTACGTCCTCTTTGTCTTTCCTTCTCTTCCTTGTCCCTCTCATTCTCACCTTCTCTCTCTTACAGTCCCCCTGTCTTTTGCTCTCTCTCTCTCTCTCTCTCTCTCCACCTCCTCCCTCCCTCCCTCCCTCCCTCCCTCCCTCCTCCTTCGGGTCAGTTTGTTTAGGCCTGGCCTCGCTCCGCTGGCCCTTTAAAAGCCGCGCGCCCTTCACACGCCCTGCGCTCCTTCCCAGTCATATTTCATTTCCAATACGCCAGCAGTAAAAGAAAAAGATAAAATGCAGGTCACCTTCAGAGCGCTGCCATTGGCTGTTGGCTAATTCCCCCACCCTCAAAAAAGGTATTTAATACCCCTTCTTTTTTTTCTCTCTTGATCACTAACTGACAGGGTGCCGCTGACCTCCTCTACCTGTGGGGCTGCCTCGCTGATGCTGATGCGTCCCCAGCCGTTGTCTTTCTGATGGACATTGGAATATCCATCATTTTGATTGACAAGGGGAAGCAGGGTACCTTTTTCATCCAGTGTAATGGAAAAACCCAGGCTCATTATTTGGTGGAAAGAGTGGTGGTGTGTCCCAAATAGCACACACCTTGTGTGTGTTTGTGTTTGTGTTTGTGTATGTGTGTGTCTAGGTGTGTGTGTGTGTACACACCTGCATCTGTGTGTGTGTGCGTGTGCGTGTGTGTGTGCGTTTGCGCGTGCGCGTGTGTGTGTGCGTGTGAGAGCGTGTGAAAATGTGTGTGAATATGTGTGTGTCTGCATCGGTGTCTGAATGTATGTCCAGGTGTGTTTTTGTTCACACGCATACATGCATGCGTGTTTTCCCATGTGCGTGCATATGTTTGTGAAGACACATTTATAAGTCTGAGTCTGTGTCTGCTTCTGTGTGTGTCCACCTGTGTGTGTCTTTCACCCATGTGTTCAAATGAGCAAAGTGTCCCTTTCATGAGGGTGGTGTGTCAGCCTGTGGACTGTAAAGCTCCACAGATGTGATGCTCCACTGCCTCCCCTCCCCTCTCTCCTGTAGCTTTGTCTCTGTAGACGCACTAGAGGTGTAAAGTGTGTCTTGAGGTCTTGCCAGCTGCACTAAGCCCTTTTCGCCAGACTAGGACCTCCCGTGTCAGTTTGCTGTGATGGCGGACCGCTGTCAGGAGTAAGCAGTGTGGCAGCGCGGGTTTGGGTGTGGGGTAGCCATTTGACGGCACGTGGCGAGGTGTCTCTGTGTTCAAAGAGAGAGTTTGTGAGCACAGGGTCCAGTGGGTAGGGTCAACCCGGCCTCTGACACAGGTCTGTGGACGGTGTGTGTGTGTGTGTGTGTGTGTGTGTGTGTGTGTGTGTGTGTGAGGTCAGCCTGTGTTTGACTGGATGTTGGGGGGGGGGGGGGTGGGCATTAGTTGTTGTTTGGCCCAGCTGGCAACGACTTGTGCCTTTGGTGTCTGGTGGTTTAGTGCGAGGAGGCTTTTGGTAAACAGAGCTGCACGCACACCACACACACACACACACACACACACACACACACATGCACGCACATGCACACACACACATGCACGCACATGCACACACACACACATGCACGCACATGCACACACACACAGACACACACAGACACACACAAACTCCTTCTCTCTGTTTGTCTCTCTCATGCACACGCACATGTACACACACACACACACACACACACACACAGACACACACAGACACACACACAAACTCCTTCTCTCTGTTTGTCTCTCTCATGCACACACACATGTACACACACACACACACACATACATACAAACACTGGCACAATCACACATCCACACAAAAACACCAGTGTTTTCTCACACATACACACACTCTAAGCGACACACATGGGCTGGCCACAGGCGAGAAGGGAGGCTCTGTTTAATTTTCAGCTTGCCTGTGAATGTGTGTGTGTGTGTGTGTGTGTGTGTGTGTGTGTGGTGCCAGAGTAAATAGCACAGAGGACTCAGCACACAGGACCAGCAGGCACAAGCAGCACCTCTTCATGCCCCCCCCCCAACACCCCGACTCCAAACCCTACCCCTCCAAAAGACTGACCACATCGCAGCTGATAGGATCAAAGACACAGACCAAGGGGACAAACAAGAGGTAGAGCAGGGAATGAAAGGAAGACTGGAAAACAGGGAACAAAACACACACACACACACACACACACCGAATGACAGAAAGAAGGAAAGAAAGAAAGGGTAGGCAGGGAAAGAAAGAGAGAGAGGAAAAAGAAGCCACTGGTACACCGTTGCACAGCAAGTGTGTGTGTGTATGTGTATGTGTGTCTGTGTGTCTGTGTGTGTGCGTGTGCATTAGAGTGCGGATCGGGCCGCAAATTTCTGTCCAAACCCGGCCCGTGTCCGACAGAGTTGCGTCCGAACCCGACCCGAACCCGACAGGCATTTTCATTTTTATGTCCGAACCCGACCCGAGCCCGACGCAGATGATGCCTCAGTTATTCCCATGCTAGTGATTAAACGTTCACGTTTGTGGATAGCCTGTCTTTTTAGCCCATTAAACGGAACACACAACAAATTGTCTACAGAATCAGATGAGCGTGCACGCACGCAGGTCACACACAGCGCACAAGAGGCCCAAGCAAGCATAGCCTATTGAAATAGAATTCTTGTCTTACCATTGACGAAAAGTCTTAAAAATGAACTGCACACAGTGCCTCTGTCACTGATCCATATGCAGCATCAACGTTAATTGGGACAATGAAATGCCTGAAATGCGTTGTCACGATAAACAAATCTTGCACACAGGAAGAAAAGCTATTAGGTCTTTTTTTACATTTTACTTTATTCTCAAAAAACAAACGTTTGCATCATGTAAAGCAGACCTGTTGGTTACCCAACATAATAAGGAATGTAAATGTAAAGCTTCCAATGCATATCGCCCCCATGTGTCCGAACCCGAACCGAACCCGACTACAATTTCTAAATATTTGTCCGAACCCGACCCGACCCATCGGGTCCCGTCGGGCTCGGTTCGGGTAGCCACACTCTAGTGTGCATGCGTGCGTGTGTGTGTGTGTGTGTGTGTGTGTGTGTGTGTGTGTGTGTGTGTGTGTGCGTGCGTGCGCGCGCGCCTGTGTGCGTGCGTGTGCGTGTGTGTGCTTATGTGTGTGTGCATTTACATGTGTGTGTGTGCATGTGTGTGTGTGTGCATGTGTGTTTATGTCTGTGTGCGTGCATGTGTGCGCGTGCATGTATGTGCGTGCATGTGTGTGTGCATGTGTGTTCATGTCTGTGCGCGTGCATGTGTGTGTATTTTGTGTGAGTGTGTGTTTCTGGGCACTGGGCCATGGAGCCTTGCTACTGGCCCAGGCCAAGGTCAGCGGGCCAGGCTGGCGTGAGAGTGGCTCAGTCCGGCCGCGGATAAATATATTCCCCGAGCCGCCGCTCCCAACAACACTCCATCTTTAATCCCTGCCGCTCCGAGTGAACTATATAAACTATTAACTGCACATCCAGTAAATCCCGCCACAGAAAGGCCTGTAAAATTGCATCCCCCCCAGCAAACAGCACAGTAAAGTGCCCTTGCTGTATGACATGATGGGGGCCAAAAACAGTCATTTCCCACTACAGGCTTTTCAAATTGAGTCTTATCCACTCCGGCAACGAGATTTCACCGCCGACCAACCCCGACAATCCCCCTCCCCACAAACACACACAACCTCGCGCCGCCACTACCGCCATCTACCCCCCCCCACCCCAACCCCCCCTTTCCTTAAATCGCGCTTTCATCAGCAGTCTGGGAGATTAGGTGGGAAAGGGCTAACCCTGGAGATGGGATCTAAGCGGTTTTAACCGCGTCTGCCTGCCCATCCATCCGTCCGTCTTCGTCCACAGGATCTGACCGGTACCTGCTTCATTATCCTCGCCGTGGGCTGGTTGTGCTGCCGACGGCATGTTTAACCTTTTTCCGCGCTTGCCCCCACCACCTCGCCCCTGCCTCTGCCCTGCCCACCCCTCTTGGAGGGGTCCAGGCCCGTGAGGAGTGGCACATGCACCTCCGTCAGCAGGAGCCCTGTGATTTAGCGCGCCCTTTGACCCCCAGTGTGGGCTCGCTCAGTAATATATACACTCACTCGCCTGCATCACACACACATACACATGGATCACGCACAAACACCCCTGCATCAGACACACACACACACACACACACACACACACAAACAAACAAACGCTCACACACACACACACACACACCTTCATGAGTCCAGCCCCTCACCTGAGCCCCCGAAATGGGAGCGGGAGCAATTTTAGCCCGACATGATCGGTAATGGAGAGGATCTCCTGCTCTCTGGCAGTCAGTCAAGCGGGGTAATGACACTGACAACCGACTGGCGCCCATCAACGGACCCCGACCAGCAGTGGTGGTGGTGGTGGTGGAGGTGTAGGAGGAGGTGGAGGAGAGAGAGAAAGAGGGGGAGAGAAAGACAGACAGAAAGAGAGAGATAAAGAATGAAAGACAGACCGACCGACAGACAGACAGAAATAAAGAGACGTGGCACAAATTTTGTGTTTGGTCCATAACGTGTGCCATTCCACATGTCATCTCCCGGGTCCGCTCTCTGAGCGGCGGGGAAGCGGCAGCAGACCGGCTCTTTTGTCCAGGGGCTTTTCTCAGAGTGCTGCTCTGTTCTGAAGTACCCTGCTCTCATACCCAACACCACCCCTCTCTCCACACACACACACACACTTACCCCCCCCTCCACCTCCAACACACCAATCCCACCCCCGCAAATCTCTCACCCTCTACATGTCCAGCCAGCGGGGGAGCTGAAATCGCATTCTCTGCGCCTCCCGTCACTGACCTGAATACGCTCACTCTCCGCACACATGGCAGCTCCTGCAGTAGAACAGGGTGAAGGCAAAGAGAAAAGAGAGACAAGGAGAAGAAGAAGAAGAAGAAGAAGAAGAAGAAGAAGAAGAAGAAGAAGAAGAGAGAGAGAGAGAGAGACAGAGAGACTGAGCAAGAGAGAGGGAGAAAGAAAGAGCGAGAGCAAAAGAGAGAGATCACTGAGCCAAAATGACAGTGAGAGAGAGAGAGAGGGGAAGTATTTTCTCATTGCTAAGAGAGAGAGAGAGAGAGAGAGAAAAGAAAGAGACACAGCCCCAGGAGGTGAAGGAGTCTGTCTGTGTGTATTTACGTGTGGAGGATGAGGAGGGTTGGCAGGGTGGAGGGGGTGGTGCTGGGATGAGGGTGGATGGATGATGGAGGCAGTGGTGGTGCTGATGCTGATGGAGGTTTGTTGTTGGGCTGGAGGCATGTGCTTGGGGCATGTGGTGCGGGGCAGCCCTATCTGCCCTCTGCAGAACTGCCCTTCGCCTGCCTGCCTTCTTGCCCCCCTTTCCTCAATCCGCTGCCCCACTGCCGCAGTGCATGCTGGGAGGTGTTTGCCACGGCCCTCTCCCTGTGAGGGAGTCTGCCACCCCAGCGAGGGAGGCTCTCTGTAGAAGCTGATTGCGAGTGAGAGGAGCGGTGTGCAGGGCCTGATTGTTTTAATTCCCCACAGGAGGAGGCTGGTGTGTGTCTGTGTGTATGTGTGTGTGTGTGTGTGTGTGTGTCTAGTGGCAATGGACCGCACCAGAGGTGACTACGCCTCGTGAGGTTAGCTTCCTGCTCACTGCAGTTGTCCTTCCCTGCAAATGAACCCACTGAGGGGTGAGAGTGAACGAGATGGAGAGAGAGAGAGAGAGAGAGAGAAAGAATGGGGAGAGGGATAGATTGGGTTTAGAGTGACTCATGCAGTGCAGTTTACCTGGGCACAGAGGAGAGGAGAGGAGAGGTCCAGTCTGGTTTGGGCAGCATGTCTGGGGACTAGCTGGAGAGGGACAGTCACTTCTAGTGCACTAGGGGTGTTTGTGCGTGATCCATGTGTATGTGTGTGTGATGCAGGCGAGTGAGTGTATATAGCAGAGGGTGATCCATTCCTTTTGCACAGACAGCACAGCTGGCTCCACATGAATGCTACTTTATATGTAAGCACTAATAATAGAATCAATAACAACTCAATATATCTTGATATATCCATCCTAATCTGAGGCAGATTTACCAGATGTTTTCCATACATGATTAATAATCAGCTTCCAACTTAGTTCAATTAACCACTGATCATAGTACTGCAATTGTATATAGCCTGCAGTACATCACAATATATCATAATTGTTGGAGGACTTCCATTGCACATGCTGGTTCACAATACTTGAATATAATATCTACGACTGCTTGCATTAACAGGGAATGTTTCTAGTGATTTTTTTTTTGTTGAGGAAAATGCTTGGAGGTTTACGCATTGTTCAGAAATCTGAATTGTATTATTTATATGTGTATATGAACAAAAAAACAAAAACGGTGAATGGCATTGCACTTATGACTGTCAGGTGCACAAGCCCTATCAGGCTGTATGTGTGTAATCTGCAGGCTTGCAGTGGGTGCTTAACATTTCCCTTCCCTCTCTAAATGATGATGAGACCACAGAGGCCCGATCAAGACCAAACATGAAGCCAGTCAATAGTCTCAGGAGGTCACTTTATATCACACACACACACACAGAATAATAGTCTTCAGAGGCATTGTGCAGTGGAAATAAGTGTGTACACACATGCAGTCTCTCTCTCTCATACACACACACACACACACACACACATACAGCTAAAATATGTAAACACTCACGCACACATATTGTACCTAGACACACACATACACAGACACCCGTGCACACACACACAAACACACACACACCAAATCTGTGCATCATATCAGCACATTGAGAGGGAGAGAGAGAGTAAGGGCAGGGCCTCTGGTGGGTGGGGGGTGTTATCACCCTGCCAGGGGTCCTGGCGGTTCACCCCTGAGCCCCTCGGATTGCTATCGCACTCAACCTGCCTGTGCGGGGGCCGACCCCCACACAAAGCCAGCATGGCCCCCGCCTGACACCGCCACAATAACCATCGGCCAGCAGCGCTTTAGTCCACACAAGGCAGCCACATATACACGCCACAGCCAGCCGCCATGGACTCTGGCAAATCCCAAATCCATATGCTTACAAGCATAGCAGCTTATTCTAAGTCTGTTTGTATGTGAATATTTGTGTGTGTGTGTGTGTGTGTATGTGTGTGTGTGTATATATGTGTATATATATATATATGTGTGTGTGTGTGTGTGTGTGTGTGTGTGTGTCTATGAATTTGTGAATGCATGTGTGTGTGTGTGTGTGCATTTGAACTATTTTCTCCACAAAATTGACAAATCTAGAGGCTGTGGCTTTAATGCATGCATATGTCTATACCCTTCTATATCCTTACTGTGTCTATAACACACACACACACACACACACACACACACACACACACACACACACACACACACACACACACACACACACGCTCACACACAGTCATTCAAATATACCTATATACACCCATGCGGACAGCCAGCAGGCAGGTATTGCTGGATCCAGGGAGTTGCCTGCCCACCAGTGTTTGCCTCAGCTGAGTGTGGCAGGCTATGAATTATATCACATCCTGAACATGGGGCCCAGAGCAGGAGGAGCAGTGCATCTTCAATTTCAAGACGTTTCAGGAGAGGAAAATAAGAGAGAGAGAAAGAGAGAGAGAGAGAGGGAGGGGGAGGCTGCAAAAGAGAGGAGCTGTGAGGAAAAAAGGGAAAGGAGATTCAATCTTCAAGCACCTTACAAATGTTTGCGTCAGTTTTCTTGTTTAAAGGAGAAAACCACAGAAGAAGACTGCGACGGAGAAGGAAGAAGAGGAGGAAAGAGAGGAGGAGGGGGAGTAATGTCCACGACTCGATTTTCTCTGCCCACCCCCAACCCACCTCCCTCCCTTTTCCGCACCCCCCCCCCCTTCCAAACTGTAGTGAAAAGATTAAATTGTTTACGAGCTCGGAGCCTGGCTGGCTAGAGCGGATGAGCCAAGAGCGACAGAGATAGACATTCTAATTCGCAGCTGTACTTAGCGCCCTGGTCCCTCTGTGCAACCACTAATTCTTTTATCTGGCTGCAACACTCCAGGCTGAAGCCACATTCATAATAATAATAAAAAAAAACTAAGTGAAAGAGGCAAAAATTACTGTTTTATACGCTGTACAACTGATAAAAAAAAAATCTCTACTTGAATACTTGATTTCTTTTTCCCTCTCTCTCTCTTTCTCTCTCTCTCTCTTGGTCTCTCCCTCTCTCTTTCTACCCTCTTCCTCCTCATGTCCCCCTCCTCCTTTCCTTCCTTCTCTTCTCTCTGTCTTTCCTCTACCCTCAACTCACAAAGAGACGGACTGACTGTAGTCTTTAACCCTTTATCTTTCCTGAGCAGAAAGACATTCGCAGGCATCTCCACACCAGTTTCTCTGTGGTGAGCGTATCTTCGTGTGTGTGTGTGTGTGTGTGTGTGTGTGTGTGTGTGTGTGTGTGTGTGTGTGTGTGTGTGTGTGTGTGTGTGTGTGTAAAAGAGAGAGATTGAGTGGTGGGGGCAGTGGTTGAACGGCAGGGGGAGCCGGAGGCGATGGAGGTTGGTGCAAACTGGTTGTAGGTGGGGAGGGTGTGTGTGGTGATGGAGAGGTGTATTGAGGTAGAATGGGTGGTGGTGATGGTGGATCGGTGTGGTGGTGGGGGCATTGGTTGTGGGCTGAAGGGGTTTGGTGTGGGGTTTGGGGGTGGTGGTGACGGAGTCGGAGGGAGGGGGGTTTGACGCGCGGGGGTGTCTGAAGGGGGTTAGAAAATACAGCATGGAGAAGAATTACTGTTATCTCCAAGGCAGAAGAGGAAGAGGGCCCCGATAAGAACCTGCAGCAGCTGGGGGAGAATCAGGCGTGTGAGAAGTCGTGTTTCGAGGGGGTCGGGGTTGTAAATTCACTGGAT
>NC_055971.1:9232329-9247329 GCF_018492685.1 Alosa sapidissima | reverse complement strand
TGAATTGGGTTCCTGTTTTTCAAACCTCTTATCGGGCAGCCGGGGAAAATCGGCCCCTGCTTTTGAATAAAGGCGAATGCTTCAAAGGGCCAGCTTGCTGCCCAAGGTTCACAAATGCATTCACGTATGTACATACACATACATATACACATGCTTGCACAACATACAAAAGGTGTGAGAGACTATGTTATAGAGCAACAAATTTGCAAAAACACACAAAGACATTTTAGTTCTACTATTCAGTTATTCATGCATTCATTAGTTCTACTATTCAGTTATTCATGCATGCACACACAGAAGCAAACAGACACACATAGGCATGCATACATACAGAAACCATATGTAAATGTTGCATACAAAAAGCGCATACATAATCTTGGACAGATTGATGTTCACATAAACTTATGAGGTGGTGTTTGGATGGTGGTATTTTCTTAACATTGTGGAGCCTTGCAGTCCTTTTGTAGACTATTTCATCATTAGTGGATTTGTATGCCTTGGTTGTTTTTTAATGGCATACAATTATTACCTCACCTCACATCCGCTGTGTAACATTCCATTAATGGGAAATAATATAACTATGAAAAGCTTAGTGACTCAACATTGACATGGTAGCATTTCAAAACTCTGTATAGAGATGCTGCATTACAACATGATTATGCCAAATTTGTGAGTTTTAAATCATGTTAGATACATATGAGCATGGTTTTGCCTCGCTATATACTCTCTATATAGGATATCTGGACTGTATGTGCTGTACTGTATGTGTTCTTTTTAGGAGAAAGAACTAAAAAGTTGGTCATGAGAATTAGCAGGTACATCATGTGAAATAAAAAGCGAGAATGGGCTCTATGAAAGAAGGACAGAAAACATGACTGAAAAACAGACAGAGAGAGAGAGATTGGCCTGCCCCATTCAAACTCCCTCTCAGAGCCGCCCAGCAGGTAAAGCCTCAATTACCATCCTTCACCGGGCCCCTAACAAGGCGACAAAAGGCACTAATTTTTAATTTAATATTTGGGCTGCTGATGAGCCCCGTCCTGCCGGGGAGGGGCCCAGGGACAGGGGGGAGGCCCGTGGCCCAGGAAGAGCCTCCCGTCGCGGGCTCCAGATGGGATGGGGCGGGGTGTGTGTGGGGGTGGGGGGGCGGGTTGGCGAAGAGGGTTGTTAAAGAGCGACGATTGAGTACCTTAACGGGGCTGAATTAAGTCTGAACCCTGGGGTGTCTGGGGCTCTGCCGAGAGAGAGCTCTAAATCACCGGAGCCCGGCTTTGGGTCCCCTGTCAAGTGCCTGCCATCATCATGACATTTAAAGCATCCATTAATTAGAAGGGCTGCCTGATGAGTTTTTGCTCTGCCGTTTTTTGCGTGTGTCCCCCCCCCCCCCCCCCACACACTCACCCCTACTCTACACACTCCTTTTCATGGAAATAAATAAATAATAAGCCCTGTCATCTAACCCCCGCTGTCTTTGATCATTTGGAGAAAATGACCATTAGATCCTTAACAGCACATTACAAGATGGTGATGGTACGGTGCCCTGAGAGGGACATACAAAGTGTTGGCCTGATGGCACAAACCCATCGCGCCACTCAGGCTTTTTCCATTCAGAAGTGGATGCTGTTTAACACAGCACAGTAGATATTAGTCCGTGGAACATGAGGACTGTACACACTTGAGCCGAAGTAGAGGATGTTGTCTGGACTGCTTGCCCAAGGCTTGGCTTTCTCTACACTGTCAGATGTTATTGTAACGTAGCGTCATGCCTATCTAAATTTGGATTGCTGCTCAGCGCTCTTTCAGAACTAGAGATTAAGGCTGAATGGTAGCCCTGGTTCATTTACTTAGCTGTCATGACAATTACAGATAATGGTAAGATGGTAATAGGAAATAATATCTTAAGAAATCCCATGACATTATACGATATCTGCCATGACATATATATGACATGCAAAGTAAATTATGACCAGTTCGGTTTTGTGTTCAACAAAAATTGATTGTGTTGTGGTAATTTACAGAGTACAGACCATGGGAGCATGTGATTGTTGTATCTCAGAAACCTGAGATTAATACAGTGTCTGTGTGTGTGTATGTGCTTACATAGTTTGTTTATGTGTGTAAGTATTGTTTGTGTGTGTGTGTGTGTGTGTGTGTGTGTATGTCTTGCAAGTTTGTGTGTGTGTGCTGGCATGTGTGTGTCCTAGGTCGGCCGCGTGTCTAAAAATAGAAAGGGATAGATTTCCTCCTGGGAATGACACCCCATTTGTTTTCATTTTGCAGATGGTCGTCCCCGCCAGATTACACGCTTTGCCTCCCCGCCAGGCCCGCCACCCTCATCCTCCATGGCCACCTTCCCTTAATGCCCCCCCCCTATTATTCCTTAATGGATCGGGGACGAAAACAATGACCTACTAAAGAACAGACAGAGAATTCACCTGTGATTTATCTATTTACTCTGGGCCCTCTCCTCTCCAGCCAGGTGCGCAAATAACCTGCTTCTCCTCCCTCTCTTGCACTGGGCTTTCACGACCCAGGGAGATGAAGTCTGCCCATCCCAAAGTCGGAGCGAGAGCCTCGGGGATATGGAGGTGCAGGGCTGGGCGCCATCTTATTACCACCAAAGTACCAAACGATCTTCTTTGTGAAATTCTTGGGTGCCAGAGCTTTGTTTGTTTGCTGTTTGGAAGAAGTACAGGTGGATATGTTGCCATAGAGATTTGGTTGAAGTGGGTTTTATTGTCTAATTGTTTTCCCAGCTGATTTCCAGTCACTTTCTCAAATCGACTAGAGCCTATCAGAGACGAAGCGCCATTTCTATTGCAGACTATTTGACCAGTATTCTGCATATCTGCTCCCTTATGTCCACTGGAGAGGATATGCAGACTCTGTTATTTCTGCTCCCTAATTCTGACTGTGCAGATCGGGGAGTTGAAGTGCTTTAGGTGTCGCTGGAAATGAGGAAAATGATGACGAGGACATTGTGCTATCAGAAAAAGTAATCAGGGGAATTCGGAGTCGTCAGTAATTTCATCCCAGGTCAGGCCATTTTGATCCACTCGGAATTGTCATAATGTCAAGTGTCAGGATCCCTTTTCAGATGAAGTCAATGCAGCTCCCAGTTCCTGGAAGCCGCACAATTCATCGACGACAATAACAGAACCAGAATAGTCCCTTAAACTGCCTTTTAAGGCTGTGCTGATGTCTATTAGGGATAAGATGTGAAGACTCTAAAATTGGTGGCAATTTAATTAAAAAGCTGAAAAGTACAGAGGGGAATGAACTAAGTGGTGCGATATAAAACTGCCAGCAAATGGATTCCTCAAACACACTCGAGGGAAACCACTCAAGTCACTTAGCCAACCAATAACTAAAGTTCTGTTTTCGCTCTCGTACCCCACAAACGGAATGTATTATTTAGCACACGTTCTGCGATTAATTTGACTCGCACTTGTTTTTGCGGCAGTCGGCATGGTGCTAGCAGAGATTGCCTGCTTAAAGTTTAATAAGAGAGGCGTGGGATTGTTTGAAGGTGGAGACAGTGGAGATGGAGGATCCACCGAGTGTGTGAGTGAGAGTGAGAGTGAGAGTGAGCGAGTATGTCTCTCTCTCTCTGTGTGTGTGTGTGTGTGTGTGTGTGTGTGTGTCTTTGTGTGTGTTTGTGAATGTGTATTCATGTATGCTTTTGTGGGACTGTGTGTGTGTGTGTGTAGGTGTGTGTGTGTGTGTGTCTGTCTTTGTGTGTGTTTGTGAATGTGTATTCATGTATGCTTTTGTGGGACTGTGTGTGTGTGTGTGTGTGTAGGTGTGTGTGTCTATCTGAGTGTATCTGTGTGCATGCATGTGGTCTGTTGTAATTGTGTAATAGTGTGAACAAGTGTGTGTGTGTGTGAGAGAGCGAGAGAGAGAGAGAGAGAAAGAGAGAGACTGAGTGTGTGAACAAGTGTGTGTGTGTGTGTGTGTGTGTGTGGTGTGTGTGTGTGTGTGTGTGTGTGTGAGGTGGTGTCCAGCTCTAATATTGATCGCCTGGGCGGTGCAGGTGTCTGCCCTGAGAGGGTGGATGTGCACCCAGGCAGAGAAAGCGAGGGGGGGAGTTTGGGATGGTGAGAGGTAGAGAGCGAGGGAGGGAGAAGAGATGGAGGAGAAGAGAGAGAGAGGACATGGCTAGAGTGAGGGAGGGAGGAGAGAGGGAGTAGAAAAGAGAGAGAGGACATGGCTGGAGAGAGTGAGGGAGGGAGAGAGGGAGGGAGGAGAAGAGAGAGGACATGGCTGGCTAGGCTGACCCCGGCCCAGTCCATGACACCCTGCTGGATTTGGGCCCTGTCAGCAGAAACGCCCCCAGCATAGCAGAGCAGAGGAGGAGAGCAAACGGAACACCTCAGCAACCTCTCCCTCTCTCCCTCTCTCCTCTACTCGCTATATCCCTCCCTCTCTTTCCCTCTCTCCATCTCTTTCCTTCTCTCCTAGTCTCTCTCTCTATCTCACTCTCATCACTCTCATTTTCCCTTTCTCTCTCTCTCTGTCTGCATCTCTTCCTCTTTTCTCCTCACTTTCTGTTTCATTCTCCCTCTTTTGGTCTCATTCCCTCTCTCCCCCTATCATTCTTCCTCTCTCCCTCTCTCTCTCTCATTCTCTCTCTCTCTCCCTCTCTCTCTCTCTCTCTCATTCTCTCTCTTTCAGTGGGGCCCTCTCTGTCTTACTATACCCTTATCATCAGAAAAACTCATTTTCAGGTTTTGGAGGGGTCTGCTGTGGCTGTAGAAAGCTCATTTTGGCCAGTCACACGGTGGCCGTGCAGCACTGCATCTCATCTCTTTCATCAGGCCCCTGCGCTAGTCGCTCCCTCTGCTCCCCATTTGTCATCTTCCCTCAAAAGTCCATGGGGAGAATTTATCGATGCTTTGTAACCATTGAACTCAAGTATACGGGATATGCAGTTGACTCCTCTGCTTTCTTTCTATCCAATTTAATACACACACACACACACACACACACACACACACACACACACACACACACACACACACACACTATCTCTGTCCCTCTCTCTGTCTCTCTCTCTCTCACACACACACAAGCATACACACACATATGTAGTCAACAATCAAATAGTCATCCATTTCAAAGCCTGTTCCAATTCATGTGGCTCCAGTGCTTTCTGTCTTGTGAGGTCTATTCTTCCCCAATGGCAATTATTGACTGTTACGCTGCCAATTACCACAGAGCCTTTCCTTTCCAAGGACGACTCACCCCCATCAACCCCCCACTCCCCCCTGTCTCTTCCCTCTGAGTGAAGTAATGGCAATGCGCTGGCAGGATTTATGTCATGGGCTCATTTTCCTGTGTTTTTATATGTGCGCTGTAAACCTTTAACAGCTAATGCATTAACAATATCCCCCCTCTTTGTCAAATTCATTGCAAACGCGTTTGAGTGGCCTGCTCTTGTCCCTGCCCGATGCCTCCTAAATGGAGCAGGCATATCTCCGTGAATTTCTGCCGCACTCGAAAAACAGCCCCTTAACCCCCCCCCCCCCCCCCCCACCACCACCACCACCTCCTCACTTCTCTCCTTCTTTCTCTCTCTCTCTCTCTCTCTCTCTCCTCATGACCCCCCCCCCCCCCTCCCACTCTCCTCTGCTCCTGCTAGTTAACTGTGGAGGTTTCAGGCTATTCTATCTGAAATTTATCAGGGAGGAATTGGGCCCAGGTCATTGTCAGACGGCCATAACCCCTTTGTGCTGGCCCCATTGTGGGGGGAGATAAAGTGTGAAAGGCAGACAGCGAGCGGCCGGCCATAGGCAGACGAGTCCCTCTTCAGGTCATAATGCCGGCCGAGACGGGAGGCGGGTCGCCAGCGCCTATCGTCTCTCTCTCTCCACCGCCGCGTCCACCACACAATGCCGGAATGTGTTTTTTTTTTAAAAAACACTTGGAATGGAGAGCTTCCATCAGGGCACGGCAGGATAAAAGGCGTCATTTCACAGGGCTTTTCATTGCCCGTTTAACTAGCTCTTGTTCCTGCGCGCTAATATCGCCCGGGCGAATTACCATTTCAAAAATCGACGCGGGGAGCACACGTGAGCGGGAGGGAGGCTGCGTTGGAGACATCGGTCACACACACACACACACGCACGCTCACACACACGCCCGTCCGTCTGTGCTCCCGCCCCCGGGTCCATGTGGCATTTTACAAACCCCAGCCACGTACCCCCACACACAAACACACACACACACACACACACACACACACACACACACACACACACACACACACACACACATTTCTCCCCAGCCCTCCATGGCAAATTCCCCCGATTAGATTTGTAAATCAAAAACCAATATATAACATGCAAGAATTAATCTGTTTTATATTCCTTGGTTACATTTTTCGTGAATCGCATTTGGAAGATTTAGAACGTATTTGCGCCGGCTTCTTTCGGCCATTATATGCTTCAGTTCATACATCTATTTGTAAGACTATAAAACAGGCATTGACTACCCATGTAAATTGTGTTCCCCACAATAAATTATATGCATACTTGCAAAAATACATAACCACTGTTGGTTCCTTTGTGTCTCCCGAATACAAATAACAACCGGGGCCACAAACACATCTGCCATTTGTGGCTTATTTTGTCTCGGTCTGGATGAAAGTTTGGATTTTTATTCTTACAGTATTTTTTTCTTGAAGGCCTTCCCCTCTCCTCTCTTCTCTTTTCTCTATCTCTCTCCCCCTGTCCTCTCTTCTCCTCTCTCTCTTTCTATCTTTCTCTCTCTCTCTCTCTCTCTCTCTCTCTCTCTCTCTTTCTCTCTCTCCTGGCTCCATCTCCCAGGTTCTATTAACATCGAGGCAGTGATGTTCTCAGCGAACCAGGCTGGTTGAAAATGTCATTGACCTGCACACACCCACGGTTCAGCAGCTAATTCTTTCTCAGCCGCAGCCTCCTCCTCTGAAGCGACTCGCTCCCAGCCTCCCCTGTGTGTGTGTGTGTGTGTGTGTGTGTGTGTGTGTGTGTGTGTGTGTGTGTGTGTGTGTGTGTGTGTGTGACGGCTGTGAAATCTAATGCAAGTAGTGATTTAAAGGCCCACAACAGCACTGGTCTGTGTACATACATGCAGGATTTCGATATGTACGGCCTGTGCATTAATCACAGTGTGTGTGTGTGTGTGTGTGTGTGTGTGTGTGTGTGTGTGTGTGTGTGTGTGTGTGTGTGTGTGTGTGTGTGTGTGTGTGTGTGCAGGTTGCGCTCTGCTCATTTTCTGTTCATGGACCACTGCATATTCTCTCTTACACCAGAGATGGGCAGTATTCCACATGTTTAATAAAGTTTTTTTTTTTTTTTTTATCACTAAATGGGGTAAACCTAATCAGAAATGTCTGTACTGAAAAGGTACACGCGAGAGGCTTCTGGAAATTATTACATCTCAGCTTGTTCATCAACCAAATATCATGAGGTTTGCCCGTTTAGGATATTGTGAATTTATAGAGCAATGATGACTACTTAATAGTATTAGTATTCAAATCCATATTTTTAACATCTAGTATTCAAGGCCATGATTTAGTTAAAGAGAACATATCTGACAAAGTTCTATTTAAGGTAAGATAAGCTGCCATTCTGTCCTAATTCTATCCTTATACAGAATAAGCTGAAAAGGAAAAGTTAGACTTTCAAGAATTTAAATGTTGTTCTAGCAACTTCTATACTTTCCAAGCACTTTTTTTTTTCATTTTGCTGGAATGAGTAGCATAAATGCAGTGATCACCAAACATCTGTTTTGAAAAATGGCATTATGATCTCAATCATGGAAATTTCTACTGGACAAAACATCACAAATAGCTGGGCTGGGTTGCAACAAATAAAAAGTTTCTCATAGTAAATTAGTAAATGCATATGATTCAAAATATGAAGGCTATTTTGAGTTTAGCGTTAGAAGGCAGCTGTCAAGCAAATTATATTTAAATGATTGAAAATCTTCATAAACTGCCACAGAGAGATGAGCACAAAGGTTAATTTAGATAAGAAATGAATTTCAAGTATTCATATAATTACAATATAATCACTAAAAGTATTTTCAGAGTGAAGACCAGTTTCTTGTACTTTGCAGCTCACTGTGCCTCTCTCTCTTTCTCTCTCTCTCTCTCTCTCTCTCTCTCTCTCTCTCTCTCTCTCTTTCTGTGTGAAGTCTTGTGTGAAGTCTACCCGCAGTTCTGGGAAAAGCGGTTTTGCTTTACCTCCTGTGTTTAGCCAGAGCATTGAGGTGAGCATCGAGACCTCCCCATCTTCTCTCCTTGCCCTGTGGCCATGGCCAGGGCAAAGGTCGGAGGTCACCACCCTGCCAACATCCCTCCCAGTACTCCCCAACCAGCCAGCCCCCTTTTCTGGCGCATGGTGGTGAGCCTGGAAAGCTCATAAAATTGCAAATGGGAGCGTATTTTCCACAATACCCTGGGTAAACAGGAGCTGAGCACACACTCGCTCTTGCGCCATCAAATATTCATCTTGGCGTGGCCGGAGAGCGGGGAGGCTGCGGCGGACGCCCCTCTCTGGGTAAACAGTGGGGAGATTGCTGCCCGTCGTCTCTCGTCCCACGCGGCATCGCCACTGCCCCCTCTGCCATAGCCGCCGACGCCGACGCCCTGAGAGCGTGACAAATTCTCCTCCTAATTACGAGGAGCTCTGTGTGCTCTCACTGCATGGAAAATCCACCCTGATCACACACACACACACACACACACGCACACACACACACACATACACACATACACACTCACTCTACCTCCCTTGGTGGAATTAGGCCTCCCCATGTACACTCAGCATAGGAGGTGCTGCTGGTAGGAGGGCTCAATGTGTGTGTGTGTGTGTGTGTGTGTGTGTGTGTGTGTGTGTGTGTGTGTGTGTATACAGAGAGGTGGGGTGGGGAGGTAGCTCTCTTCTAGGGAGATAGTTGAGGAGATCTGCTGTGTGAGAAGAGAGAGGGAGGGAGACGCATCAGCACCCTGCAGACAGCAGCTTAAGAGGACGAGAGAGCAAGAGAGAGAGAGAGAGAGAGAGAAGTGAATAGAGACTCATTAGTCATGTAAAAGCTCCCCCCCCCCTGTCCCCCGCCCCCATCCTCAGCTCTCGGCCCTCCTGGGGAGTCTCACAGCCGCGGTGGTGTCGGAGTCGCCTCTGAGAGTCTCAGTGTGACTGTGCAGCTGGGAGCCATTACACACAGAGTGGAGGTGTGCGCAACTACGACTGCCAGCCCCGTCGAGGCCCATCTCTGGTGACTTGCCTCTCAATGGTTTTCGAAATTCCAAAATGATCCCTTCCTCTCTCTCTCTCTCCCTCTCTCTCTCTCTCTCTCAAACATGCCCCTCGTTTACTCTCAATTTTCACTCACTCACCGGCTCTGGAGGCCCTCTAACACGCCGTCCTTGATGCCCCATTGTCTTTGGAAACTAATGTCATTATCAATGGAATAATGAAATAATGAGACAAGCTTTCTGCCTGGACAACGCTTTGAGAGGAAGTCGTCACATCTGCTCAAAGACCGGCTGCCACTCAAAAGTATGGAGGATAGTGGTGTTGGCGCTGTTCCACCTGTTGCCACTTGGGGCAGCAGAGTACACAGCATAGAAGCCCCTGCGACTGGTCAGTGAAGCCCTCACCATGAGATAAAGGAGTTTTCAGTGGCTAACAAGGAAATGATTGCAGAAAAGAAATTACTTTAGATAAAGAAGCTACATAAAGCTTTCATACACAGCTTTATGTTTTGATAGGAGTTCATGCATTTTATTCTGTTCTCACACTGAATATTCTAACCCAGTCTACTAGATGCACTGCATCCTTTGTCTGGGCTGTTATTCTACTCATAATGAGCTGTGACCTGGGGTCTCTTTGTATACAGATATACAGTCATAGTTTGACAACACTGAAACTGGACGTTGTATTCAAATACAATCAATGTATGTTCGTTAAAACAGGTGCATGGCATGTAGCAGCAGCAAGGAATGTAGGTTGTAAATCAGCACGCTGTACTGAATCTGTACTGCACTGATACACATAGTCAGTGATGCTGTTTTTTTATTTTTTAATTTCCACAGACCTGGGCCACAGAATGACCTGCACACAGGGCATAGCCTGAGTGGCTAGTGGGAATGAGATGTGCTTATCTGCCCTTCACATGCTCGTATACTGTACCATGGAAATTAATTTGAAGATGATATCAGTTCTAGTTGCCTATATGCAAACATGCTTTAATAACATAGGTCTCTCTCTCTCTCTCCCTCTCTCTTCCCTCTCTCTCCCCCTCTCCTTGAGGATGCAGGTGTGTGGCAGTGATGTGGCCTGTGAGGGTGATTGAGGGGCCGCTGGGCTGATGGAGCCAGTGATCCGGGCCTCCTCTGCCCTCCGCTCCGTGAGTAAACAAAGCCGCTCGCCTGCATGCCTACCTGCCCGCCTGCCTGCCCAGCCGTCAATCCCTCCACTCGCAGAGATCCGGTCGGCCAGCACTGGCTACTCCCTGAGCTCTTTCACCACTCCCCTCTCTTCCACATTAACAACAACAACCAGTCATTAGCTATTACCGACAGGCGTGGGCTAGCAAACAGACAGACCCAAAGGATGACTCGGAGATAAGGAAGGCAACACAAGTTTATTAGTGTTGCACATTTAATGCACAGAGGCGATTCAGTGTGCTTTACATAAATGGCAAAAAGTAAATACACTTAAAAAGTAAATACACATAAATGCACTTGGTATTTAATGCTTCTTTGCACTTCTGGTTGGATGTCAACTGCATTTCACTGGCTCTGTACCTGTACTCTGCTAAAAAATTTATCTAATCTAATCTAAAAAGGGAAAAAAAGAGTGAAGCACATAAAATAGAATAAATAAAAGAATGTTTATTCAACTAATAAAACAAATAGAATAACAACTTTATGGAAGGTAGTCTCCCTGATTGTGTGTGTCTATATCAGTAGCTAGTCTCCTCTCCTGCTTCTGACTGAGACTCTGACACCTTGCAGCAGGCCTGTTGTTCAGTTTCAGGTTCATTTGTAGGACCAGTCAGTCCACTGTCTCTGTCCTCAAATGAAGGCGTCCGACTCTGGAGGGGTCTGTAAATATGTCGGAGGAGCTGATTCGCGGGAGCTGGGAACGCACGTGTCCGCTCATGCCAGACGCAGATTGCAACCAGCCGTTAAATTTCGGAGGCAAATAATTGCGGATGAGAAGTTCTGTTAATTATGTTTCCCACCCATATCTTGTGTCTGTGTGTGTGTGTACGTGTGTATCTCTCTCTCTCTCTGTGTATGTGTGTGTGTGTGTGTGTGTGTGCGTGCGTGTCCTGTTCTGACTGGCCCCTTGTAATTCTGTTTGTGTATATGTTTGTGTTTGTGTGTGTTTGCGCATGTGCCTGAGAATATGTATAGGGTTGTGTGTGTGTGTGTGTGTGTGTGTGTGTGTGTGTGTGTGTGTGGGGATGGGTGTTTGTGTGCATATGCATTTTGACGCATTTCTTCACATCGTTGAGAATATATTTAGGCTTGTTTGTGTGTGTGTGTGTGTGTTTGAAAGAGAGAGAGAGAGAGAGAGCGAGAGAGAGATGGAGGGAGAGAATGTGCACTTCATTAAGTATACAATGCCACTGCTCAGCGAGCCTTGCCTTCCGATGCTCGTCTGGTGCTCCGTCAGTTTCCTTCCTGCAATTTCCCTCCCCAGTGATCAAAGCCACCCCCTCCACACACACACACACACACACACACACACACACACACACACACACACACACACACACACGTTCCCCTGTCCCCACGTTAGTATCTCCCAAGCACGTCCCTGCCTCCCTCTGTCTACACGATTGTCTTACAGGCACAGCGAGGACACCCCATGGGGCCTTGCCCCCCACCACCACCACCTCCCGTGCCCCTCTCCACCCCCTGCCACCAGCAACACCATCCCCACCACCCCTTCTGATTTACTAGGAGAGGCTGCCTCTGTCACAGTGTGTGATTGCGACCTGCGGTTGACCCGTGCAGGATATATAGCGGTGCAGGTTATCTACATAATGCAGGGGGAGAGACAGAGAGAGAGAGAGAGAGAGAGAGAGAGAGAGAGAGAGAGAGAGAGAGAGAGAGAGAGAGAGAGTGCTTTAGCCATTAGCCATCATAGAGACAGAGTGGATACAGAGTCTTTTTTAAATAGACAAAGGCTCCTGCTAAATGACTGGAAAGGTTGTTTTCTTTTATCTTCTGTTTCTTTTTGTATCTCCCCTTTTTCTGTCTTTCCTCGAGGGCCTGTGAACGAGCTTCTCTTTCACTGTCTTAGCGTTAGTATACAGGCAGCACAGGTGGGCCGCTTTGTGTGTTTTGTGTCTCAGAGCAAAGCAGGTGAGTGTGTGTGCGTGTGTGTGTGTGTGTGCGCCGAGGCACAGATGTGCACCAGCACGGCGAACGGCGACCCAACTCGGGCGCTGAGCCGCTCGTGATCCCCGAGCATCTGTGTGGCGGCGGCGGCGGCGACAGTGGCGACGTGCGAAGCCTAAACGACAGATAAAAAGCCGGGCCATTGATCATCTCCAACTGCACATGATGCATAATCCGCACCATAATGTGTCTTTCATAATCATCAAGTCCCAGGGAATGCCCCGCAAAAATAAATAAAATAAACGTCAAAAGCGCGAAGCGCAAAAAGGTGAGTGGAAGAGTAAATAGAGGAATGCAATACAGCATGCTGTTTTTTAAGAAATGGGCCATTATGAGACGCTTCCCATTCTTTTACGATATCGAACCATCAGTTACCCAGATGGCACGGGGAGAGTCAGAGAGGATGTGCAAAACAGACAGAGAGAGAGAGAGAGAGAGAGAGAGAGACAGAGAGAATGAGAGAGAGTGGAGGAAAGCGAGGAGGTAGAGAATGACTGACAAATCTGCTGCTGTGCAGTGCATGGTTGTTTGTGTATCTGGCTTGTTTGTTTATTTATTTATATATTTATTTAGCCTCCATGGTGGTGCTCAGTCTGCACACTGTAATAAACAGCTGTTGCCTTGCGCACAAGCTTCTGTGTCAGGTGCCTCGGTGCTGTGCTGTGCTTCCCTGATGCTGTACTGCACGCTGGATATGTGATGCTGTGCTTTTTTAGTGCTGCTCTGATGATGTGTGTGTGTGTGTGTGTGTGTGTGTGTGTGTGTATGTGTGAGTGTGAGAGAGAGAGAGAGAGAGAGAGAGAGAGAGAGAGAGAGAGAGAGAGAGAGAGAGAGAGAGAGAGAGAGAGTGGTCTCGCTGCTGGATAGTTGTTGTTAACTTAGCAATAAAGGAGAATTGAAAATAGGAGGAAATATGACTCGCTTGATGTACTTTGATCATCTCATCCCATCTCATGGAGGGGTGTTTGGCTTTTATTGTAATGCCGTGGAGAAACGTGGCTCCAAATCACACAGCACAATGCCCGACATAAACATGAGTGGCGAGCAATAAAAACAGACTTTTTCTACACTCCGCCTTTGTGTAAATATTGGTTTTAAAAGCTGTTTGTTGAGATAGCCAATACAGTCAAAAAAATAAAAAATTGGACCGAAACATTGATGGAATTTCATTGGAAAGGCATTTCACTTTTTACAGAATTATTAAATATACATTATGAAAGCCCTGCTTCAGTGATATGAATCTTCTCACACACTAATGTGAAATTAAACAGTATCCTCTGCTATTGTGAATATTTATGTTGCTTATGTTGAAAGTCAGAAACTGTAACATCATCATCATGTGACGCTACTGCTCTGTGGGAATATGACCTTTACCAGCAAAATGGCTAAACTTTGGAGTGGACTGCAGACCCGACAGAAAGTTCCTGCCACATAAAACATTTTTGAGGTTACAAAAAAACCTCAATTCCTATCACACCTGTTTTGTCCATGTTTGTTGATTTATTTATGCATTGCTGGCAAAGTCATCTTCGAACGGCGAGCTCAGAGTTGCAAACAGCCTCTACCATTAAAGCGCGACACACAGGTCATTTCAGGGGGAGATAGGTGGATGGGGAGTGGAATGGTGGGGTGGTGGTGTGGGGGGGGGGGGGCACATTTGGATAAGCAGGTTGGGAGAGCGGCACCTGAAATGACCTCCATTTTAGCGAGTGGTGCAGGGATAATGGAAACCCCGGGAGGTAGAGAGAGCACTGGCTTCTCCCCTGGCCCAGCAGCCAGAGCCCAGGGCCAGGCATTAAGGAGGATGAATGACAATATCAAGGAGTTCAGTTGTCTCTTTTACTCGCCTTCCCTCTCTCACACACACAGTGTGGGTGGGTGCATGGAAGCGTTCTTTTGTGTGTGTGTGTGTGTGTGTGTGTGTGTGTGTGGAGTGAAATGAACTGACCATAGTATAAGTTTTCAAAGGGTCATCTCTGCTTTATCTGAATTTGACTATCAATACCTATTAGTTGCCCCTCTCTCTCTTTTTCTTCTCTTTCTCTCTCTCTCTCTCTTTTCTCACTGCCTTTTCATCATTTTCTTTTTCCTCTCACCACTCTTGTCCGTGCCTGCTGCAATCCTATGACTTCCCTGGCCAACACTGGGTCACAGGCTATTGTGTGTGTGTGTGTGTGTGTGTGTGTGTGTGTGTGTGTGTGTGTGTGTGTGTGTGTGTGTGTGTGTGTGTGTGTGTGTGTGGCTCCCCCTTTCCACTCATTGTGTACCGTCGTGGAGTGTGTGACACTGTGTGTGGGAGTGCAACACATGGACTCATTTGTAAGCGGGCCCCTCTCGAGCATCACCCGCATCATCCTCCTATTGTGACGAGCCATCGGCTTTATTTGTTGATTTTTATGTCCTCTCTCAATCTCCCTCCCTCCCTCCCTCTCTCCCTCTCTCTCTTTTTTGCTTTTCTCTTTCTCTCTACCCCCCTTGTTGCTCGTTGAAGGAAAGCAACAAGGCCCACTCGTGGGTGACCATTAGGAGCAGATAATCTGCGGTGATTAGGTAGGTTTTAATGTGTGTGTGTGTGTGTGTGTGTACTGTGTATG
>NC_055971.1:9177329-9227329 GCF_018492685.1 Alosa sapidissima | reverse complement strand
CTACTGACTCCCCCATGCCCCCCCCCCCCCCACTCCACATTTCACACCCCAACTCGCCACCACCACCCCCACCACCACCACACCACTACAGGGGCTGGATTAACCCCAGAGAGTCACCAAAGGCGCACATGCCCCCCCTGGCCCGTCCAGGGCCCCATTCAGACCTGCGTTACTTACACCCTAATAAGGATTAGGCTTAATGAACTGGAAGGAGTTAACAATAAATGAAGGAGTTCTTTAAGCGGGCTTTAATTCCATTTTGTGTAGGGTCGTCATTCTTTCTCCAACCCCTTTCTCTCTCTCCCTCTCTCTCTCTCCCTGTCCATGTCCCTCTGTCCCCCTCTCTCTCTCTCTCCCTCTATTTGAACACAAGGTGTAATCCCCTTGAATATCAAAGGTAGTAGGAGAGTATGAATTTAGACGTCGTCCCACGCTCCCTGTCCAGGCCAGATTAAGTAGCCCATATGAATGGGTGTCTGTGGGCATGACAAAGCACTCTGGTTCCATCTGCTCCGCCTCGACACTGCCCCACTGGCCTGTTGGTACACAAACAAATACACACGGACACATGATGGAGACTGAAGGGATACCTGCCTTCTTGGTTTTGTTACATTTCTGTATTTGTTTGTTTTTTTAATACATTTTTATTATGAATAAACTCAGGTATTTAAAGACATTTTGTTCTGCACCTAATTTAGCAGCATTAAGGATGTTCCAGAGGAATTTGCTGTTTATTGTGTTAAAAATGTATTTATACATTGTGAAAATGCATGTAGTTGAATATAAATATACAACAATTGAATATATAAAACAATTTTACTGTGTACAAACCCAGTAATTTGAGGACATTTTGTTCTGTTCCATTGTGGCATAATTATTTTTACAGTCCGAGCGTACTTATCTGTGTGAGAAGCTGTTAGTGGAAGAAGAGGTACAACCGTGATGACATCTCAGATTAGTTGTCTGTGGTTTGCACTGGAGAACGAGAAATTGGAAGAAAGAAAGAAAAAGTTGGGCCTAATGAGTTCATGCATACAAAATGAACATGACTATATTTGTTTTAATCAGCCTGGAAGGTGTTGGAGATCATTTGGACAGGCACGCCGTGCTCTTAGGGGCATGATGTCATTGGAAACTCTTGTGCTAGTAACAGCTGGCCTGGTCACAAGAGGAGAGTTAATCTAAGACTTCTGAGCCACTTTTAGGTGAATTTAATTAGTGATGTACCAGTTCCACTGATGTTCACCAATAACACTGACAAGATAGACAAAGGAGGGTTCTCCGCGCTTCTGTCGTTTGACGACAATCCGGTGCAACCAGGCCAGGACAGATATTTTGGAGAGAAGGAGAGACGCCGGTGCAGCTCAGATGTCTTCTTAATTTTTAATTTATTTAGTAAAAGGTGCAGAACATAAGACTAACGTTTCGATGTAAGTCACATCTGATCTGCACCGGCGTCTCTCCTTCTCTCCAACACTGACAAGATATCTGCGCTATTTAAGGCCATCATTACCATTTCTGATTATTGTTGATTTATTTTTGTTTATTGTTTGGTTGTGTCATCGTTTATATAAAAACATCAGAGCTGTATTGGCTGTATTTCACATGAAAACAAAAGCAAATGACTGCACTCAGAAAATGCATCTCTCTATGAAACCGAGTCATTTTAAATGTAACCGTTGATAATGAAGACTAAATAGTAGTGTCTGAAATTTGAGATGACATATTGAGAGGTTGGGTTATGGGGTCTCACTGAACCATCAGGTTCCCCTCCTCCTCCTCCTCCTCCTCCTCCTCCTCCTCCAGGGTCCTCCATGAGGGACATCTGCCTACAAACACACTTCAAAGTCGGCCCCAGCCAGGGGTGGGCCACTGGCGATTTGCGATGCGTCAGAGGTCCACATGGGGGCCGATGTTTGGGGGGGAGGGCAGCCCTCTACCCTCTCTACCCCCTCCACTGCATTTGGTCAGGGTCCAGTGAGCGTCCCCTGGTTACCCATTGAGCCGAGAGTCGTTTGGAGAGCAGCTTTACGATGTTCTCGGTGGCACGTCATAAGTACCCACAATTCTACAGTGATTAGGCAGGAGTTTACTTTCACAACCGCCCCCCCGCCTTCACTTGCTGACCACCACAAGCTCATATGAACAGATATTAAACAATTAAGCACACACTTATATACATGCTAAAACACATATTCACATCCAAACAAATAACCAGCATAAGTTTGGATGACTTGCATGTACACATGTATGCAGACACAACATACTGCACATGTATGTGGACGCTGATCCACCCAGCCCACCCCACACACAAACCACAAACCCCTGAGAGGGTCTCTCGTGCGATCTCTGGGCTGAATGTTTTATCAGTCACTCTGTGAGATTCTGGGAAGGGACCCAACAGGCTGATATATCATTCTGGAAAAGGCAGCTGATACTTCATCTCTGGTGCGTCTGCCATCTTTTGTAGGCTGGAGAGGGGCCCATCCCTCTGTTCTGGAGAGCCTCTGGAGCTGTGCCACGTCCTCACAGCGAAATATTTACGAGCGTGGAGCGTTCTAAACCCTTTATTTAAGATTGTGATAAAAATCGTTTATCCGAGGGGAGCGAGAGAGTGGAGAGCGGTTGTTTTTACGCTCGTAGCTGGAGTCGGGGTGCGTCAGCACTGATGTCAGTGTGAAGCTGAGTGGGAAGATGAGCGAGGGGAACATGAAGGTGGAGAAGTCCACGGCTGGAGGGACTGAGCTTGGGGTTTTTTTTTTTGGGAGGTGCTGTGTAGGAGGTGTGAGAGGCTGCCCCTGCTCCGCTGGGGAAGGGGGGGGTGGGGGGTGTAGTGTCGTTGATCACGCCTAGAGGTGCCAGCGAGAGGAGGTTTCACCGGGCCGCTGCTGTGTCGGGACGGACGCCAGGCCTGCCCGCCACACAAAACGGGGGGGGAAAAAAAGCCCCAGGCAACACGCCATTCTGGCGTCCAGCGCCCGAGCCGCTCCGCTCCAAGGGGCAGACAACCGTGAGCTGGAGGGCTGGATCGCACCGGCACGGAGAGGCAACACCACATCACCCACCGCGGGGGCCGCAAACTCTCACCTCCGCCTCCCAGGGCAAGAAGGGGAAGAGGTGCAGGTGGAGGGTTTATTTTTAAGAGCGGGACTTACAGTAGGCCCCTGTTTTATTTCAGGAAGATGGAGGATGAGCAGGAGAGAACAAGAGAATGAGGGAAAGAGTGAGTGGAGGGGGGAGAGAGAAAGAGAGAGGATGGGTAGAGAGGAGGAGAAGAGGAGATAGAGAGAGAGAAAGAGAGGTTGGAATAACATTCCCTTCCTCCAAGGAATTGAGCTCTTTCCCCACTGCACAGAGGGCTCATCTGGTGCTTAGCACAGACAAAACATCAATTACTGATTTGTCAATGTTGAGCATGTTCTCAAAATGTCTGTCATTTCATTTCCAAATCAATCATTCGGGGGGACTCTGGATTATTGGCTGGGATGCTGTTTTGAATCCCTGAGCAATGTCATCGACTCCACTCTCCACTCCAGCTCTGGTCAGCCAGCACCTCACACCACCACCGGCGCCTCACATCCACATCAGAATAGGAATGAGAGGGGGAAAAAAACACTATGGTAGAATATATGAGTCCCAAAAAGATGGCAGGTTTATGGAAAGTTCACTTTTTCATATGTATGATTGGTGTCCTGTCCCTGGCTTTAAGGGTAAAAGAAGAAACAGGATGCTCAGTGTAGGTTTGACTGAGGCATTAATGCCCTGGACATCTCCTCTGATGTGGACAGCTCCAAATCAATCCTGGCTGTCAGCGTGTAGACGCAGGTGCCAGTGAGCCAGTGGGGAAGAGGTGGTGGTGGGGGGTGGGGGGGGTGGGCAGTGGGGAGCTCTGGGATGGGATCCACATTTACATTTATATGTATATGTAGATGTGTGTGTGTGTGTGTCTGTGTGTGTTTGAGGCGTTGCAGGCGACATGTAAAGACGTTGACACGGTAATCACAGGGCTGGAGGATGCCACCTGCCCAGTGTGTGCGAGTGTGTGTGTGTGTGTGTGTGTGTGTGTGTGTGTGATGTGGAGAAAACAAGCCGGTCCTCAGATAACTACCTGTGCTGGCTGTCAGTCCCCTGACAACACACAATATTATGCAAATGTGTTTCGGTGTGACGGCGGCATGCAGTCCTGTCTCTCTTTCTCTCTTTGACACACACACACACACACACACACACACACACACACACACACTGCCCCAACCGACTGCTAATCAGTTTGACCACTTTTCCTCTGTCACTCTATGTCTCTGTTTTTCACATTTTCATTTTGGCCATGTCAGTCGTCTCTCTGGTCTCTTGTCCCTCCCTCCTGAATCCTGACCCTCCCTCCTGAATCCTGACCCGTCTACACTTCAGTACTGTCCTTCTGTCCCTTCTTCTCTCTTTCCCTCTCCTCCTCTCTTCTCTATCCCTCCTTCCTCTCTGTGTTGAATTCTGTGTGGTTTATCACAGTGTGTGCCATCTTCTCATTCCCATAATATACACGTCCTTTTCTTTCACAAATCAACACATTTCTTGGCACTGCACACCACAGGGATCTTCACTATTTTCTTTCCTCTCATACTCTCTAAATATTACAGTAATTTCACGCTTCTGCTGATTACTTTTATTTTCAAAACAATTTGAAAGACAATGTGCGATGATGTTTGTCTGTTGTATGTAAAAAAAACGTTTGTTTTCCCTGGGAGCCATCAAAAGGGATGCTGAACATCAGAGCGTGAGTCATGCCTGACTCAGCTTTCTGAAGTGTTTGTTTAGAGAGGGGTCATGACTCTCTCTCTCCCTCCCTCCCTTTCTTTCCCTCACTCTCTCTCACTCCTTCCCTCTCTCCTCTCTCTCTTTCTTATTCTCTCTTTCTCTCTCCCTCTCTCTTTCTCTTACTCTCTCTCTCTCCCTCTCTTTGCCGACGCCTCAGGCTGTGTTTTTGCCCACTTCAGAGTGGCTTAGCCAGGGCAGGAGGGTGCATATGACACCTGCTCGTGCTGAAACCCTGCCAGCCAGGGTCCACTGATAAGGAACACCGCCTGCCCTCCCACCCGCCACCGAACCTGCCCACCTTGCCATCCCCCCCCCCCCCCCCCTCGACTCCCCAAGGACGGTCGACCTCAAAGCCCAAAGCCCAGACTCAGAGATAAGCTAAAGCTAACACAAACAAGGCTGTGTCTTTCATGCTCGCCTTCACATACAAACAAGCAAAGACGGAACACAATACAGTAGGTCCATTCTTTTGTGATTTCTTTTCAAATTTCAACTCTTTGCAAATGTAGACTTTAGAAAACTTACTGGAGTAGTTGTTAGTGGACGGTAGTGGATGGAGTGTGAGTTGGATGTAGCAGACAAGCAGTCATAATGTGTGTTCAGGTAAAGCACATGGGGCAGGAGACTCAATCATGCGTGAGACCGCCTGTAGCCTTGAGGCTTGTCGCCATACCGTTGCTGTGCAAAAAAGAACGCCAAGAAACTGCTCCACCTTTCTCTCTCTCTCTCTCCCTCTCTCTTTCCATCTCTCACGCTCCCTCTCCTCCCTACTCATGTCCCAGAGTTGAACCGCTTGGCGAGACAGACAGCCGCCGCCGCTGCCGCCCCATGATTAAATCTGTCCCTAAAGCAAGCGCAAAAATAAAATGTCTTTTTGCTCATTTATATTATCACATTTGCCCTTCCACATCCTCCCTTGGCCAGACTAAAGAGCATTTAAGGCACACTTATTAAACATAATCTAGTGAAGTTATTAAAACAAGCCAGCTTACCGAGATCCCTGCCACAATTCAATTACCTGTGTAGCTGCAGGCAGGGCTGGGGAGAGAAAATGACAAGGCCTCCCACTTTTATGGAGCCGGCCGAGGAGCATCGTTAGTGCGCCTTCAATTAACACAATGGGGACGGGGCAATAATGAGCTCGGGGAGGATTTGACAAAGTAAAGTTGAGGTTCACGGGCGCACGCTGGCGGCAGCAAGAGAGGTCGCGATGGGCGCAGGGGCAAGAGGTCTTAACGAATCTCTGGCTCTCTCTTGTGTTCTGCTCATTTTTTTCTTCTTTTCTCAGCCACCTGAGTGAGGCCTTGGCAGCTCTGCGTCATGTTAACTTGGCGGTGTCTTCGATTTCGATTAGATTGCCCGTCTGCGATCCTGTTTTTTTTTTTTTTTTTTTCCTCCTGCAGGCTTTGGGTGCAAGGTACGCTGGTGCTTTATAATTAGACCCGGCAAAATTCTCTGATTACTTTCTGACGGAGTGTCACCATTTATCACACCGACATACGGCACCCTGTGTCTCTGTGTGCCACCGAGGAAGGATATAGCACCTTCACAAAATGGACGCCCTGAGCGTTCTCTACAGCCAGCAACTGTACCTGCCAACTTCTTACCTGGAAAGAGGGACACATTTGCGACCTCCCCCCCCCCCCCCCCACTCCCCGCCCGTCTGACCATCCCCTGAGCTCACGGTGTGTCTCTGTCTGCCTCGCAGGGTTTGTGGGGTTATCACTGTAATTGGATCACCTTCCCACCGTGTTGCCTCCCTGTTTGTTGATAGCACCCCTACCCCCCCCCCCCCCCCACACACACACACACACACACACACACACACCGCCGTCCTTATCCCCTACCCACCTCCACCAGCGTTTTAATTTCTCCTTTGTCTTTAATCTGCGGTAGCCGGCCCAGGCCCAGTAATCCTCCTGATAAGTGGCAGACAGATTGCCTTTCCAAGGAGCGGTGGCTGTACACCGGAGCCCTGTTTGTAAGCCCTGTGTAAACATCGGCGGGATATTTAATAGGCAAAGCTGACTGGGAGATCAGGCACGAGTGACACATTCGGAGTAGACAGCAGTTTGCTTAGGGTCCTCTGGAGGTCATGAGGCAGGTCAGTGAAGGTGACCTGGAGGTCACGGAGGGGGCTCACCTTTGGGTCTGAGGCTGAGGCCTGGCCAGCTAAAGGTCAACAAACTGCGACTGAAGCATGACACCAAACTTGCAACATTCGAGCACAGAGTTAAGACAACTGAATGCAAAGAATGTTAGTTTTGGAAATGTCCTTCTATAGCCACCGTTAGAGGTTTTCATTTGGTTAAAAAGTACACATGACAAGTGTAAGAAAATGGCATGATTCCATGTTTATCCTTTCGTGCCAGGATATTGGCTGAAGATTCATATTTATTTATTACAGATGACTAAATGTCAATAACATTCTTGTCAGGCCCCAGGAAAACAATCTGTTCTGTGTCTGCATTGATCCTCTTTTTCTAATTGAATAATGTATGTATGCCAATGAGCTCCTCTATGCTATGCACACATCAGGAGACATGAATGAGAATTCCTCTGATTTGACAAGAGATCTGCTCTCACACTATGACTGGGAAGGGATGTTTCATAGACTGGCGTGCACGCACTCTCACAAATGCGCACACACACACACATACACACACACACACACACAGACACACACACACAGACATACATATGCACACACTGCATTGGGTAGACAGGTGATTCCCAGTCCGAGCGGTGGAGGGCCCCTCATCTGTTTGCCCCCTGAAGGCCACAGACATGACATCACACCAACCAGCCCCCAGACAACCCATCCTAAACCCCCACCCCTCGCTTACTTCGATTGGCCAGCTAGCCGCTGTGTTATTTGGCCAGTGATGTCATGGGATCCTGGCTGACCCCTCCACTGAGATACTTATCGGGACTGCTAGCGTGCGGAGAGGCTAACGCGCCTGGCCCAGGGATCCGGCAGGGGTTAGTCCCTCACACCTCGGCCGCACGGGCCCATGGCTCTCGCCGAGGGGGAAAAAAAACACATCGCGCCGGGTCCGTGTCCGCCCTGGGAAAGCACCTAATTGAATTAGAAGGGGGAGAATGAGACCATCGAGAGTGATTTCACATGCTCGGCAAATGCCTCGCGATCTGATGCTTGGTCTTGGCAGGATCGTCCGCTGTTGTAAGCCAAGACATTAAAACTGTCCTGCAGGCAGACAAATGACAACCATCAGAGAAGGGGGGGTTGTGTCATTCTCGTTGTGGTGGCTCCCATAATCTTGTTCCTCCACTATCGCTGCTCTCTGGGTATAAGAGACTCTGATCTATTTATTTTTTGCAGGTTGCACTAACCAAGCTGATGTTACAATACAATACAAATACAAGTTTATTCAGGCATATTCATCCAAAGAAAGTCACAAGTGTCAGTCACAGAACTGTGTTCAAACTCTGCAGTACCGGTCCTTCAGGCTGATTCATTTGTGTCTCCCCACCAGGTACTGTGTTTGTTTGGTGCCATCAGTTCATCAGCTTGAGCGCTGATTCAGCTTTGGGAGACTCTTCCACGTTTACCTTCACAGTCTTAACCAAGGCGCCTTTGGAAGCACACTGCGAGTGCTATCTCACCGCTGATAACATGAGAAAGAGGAGTTTTTTCCCCCTCCGACAGCACAAGAACATGCAGACAGACTAAATCCTTTGAAGACCCACAGGGATTGTGAGACATTAATTCTCGTTTCACACAGCGCCGGTGGTGGGATTCGAGACGGGGACAGATGTGAAATATGGATTAGCAGGATGTCTTAAAAGGTCAAAGGTCAGGCTCATTCCCATAGTCTTCTTTAGCGGCTGCGGGCACAAAGTGCCAGACACTCACAGACAACTGTGACTCATGAGTTCTTGCAACGTCTCAGCAAATTCATACTATAATATACTGTTAGGTTTTGTGCATATTGTATAATATGTTTTTTTTAGAGACAGTATGTAAGTACTGCATCAGTGCAGTTCTTTTGTGCTATGTTGTATGGGTGATCTATTGGTTGTGATTCAATACACTGGTGTATGTGTGTCAAGTGGTGCTCCATAGGGCTGACAATTTTGCATTCTGTGTATGGAGCTTGGAGTAGGATATGTGTTTTGTGTTGTATGTGCACAGGCTCTTGCTTGCTTGTGTTTGTGTCTGCTGAAGTGTGTTAATATTTTTAGCAGCAGTGTATATGTCGGTCTATGTGTTTGTGTGTGTGTGTCTGTGTGTGTACGTGTGCCTGTGTGTGTGTTTGTAAGACTGACAGTTTCTGGGTAGCCCGTGTGCTCGGCCCGTTGGCATGGTCGTCCACTCGGTGGGCAGCACTGCTCTGTGTGTTCTTGTTAGCCAGAGAGCTCAGTGTGCTCGGCTTGCGCTGTTTGCCAGACAGCTTGTTTTCCATGAGGCACGAGCAGCAGTCCTGCTACTGCAGGCTCGTCTCCCACACAGGCAACACCGTAGCTGGGGACAGACGGCAAGGCGCGGTACAGCACAGCGCACCGTCCACCCCACACCCCCATCCAACTCCACCACACCACGGGACGCTGACCTTTCCCTTTCTGTCCACGCCACACCGACAGCACTTGAGCAGAGGCAGGGGTCAGCAAGTCGTTAGTCACATGTCATCATCCATGCAAGCATGCGAGACGGTAAACAGCAGCATGTCTGCGGTGTGTTTGGCGTACTGGGGGCTGGATGACCAGTGTGCAGTGGTGGGAGGCAGCTGAGTCTGCCAGCACTTTCGCCTCTTTTGCTGTAGCTGTTATATCCCTTTGCACACACACTAAGATACACACACACACACACACACACACACACACACACACACACACACACACACACACACAAACACACATTCACAGACACACACTCACATGCACACACACTAAGTTACACACACACACACTCACACGCACACACACTAAGACACACACACACACACACACACACACGTATGCATGTATAAGCACACACTTACAAACAAACACAAGTTTGTTTATCTTCCATTTTGCGGCGTCTGCTGGCGAGATTAAGCGCGGCGCTGCCATGCTGCTTGGCCTTGTCATCTGCCGTGGAGGCTCCAGTGAAAATGGCATTGTACCAGACATCAAGGCCCTCTGCTCAATGTGGAGAGAAGAGAGGAAAAGCCCCAGTACTCCTCCTCCACAGCCTTCTCTTTGTCCACCCCCACAAAGTTTGTTTATCTAGAGCTGTTTTTTTGATCTCTTTTACAAACAACTGGGCCGGCCAGCCGAGTCGAGATCTGGTCCGCCATCACCCACCCCCCCCCCCCCCTCCTCCTCCCACTCAGAAGCAGTCTTCTGCTGCTGGAAACCCACTAGATGCAATGTCTAATTCTTTCCACCTCAGAAAGCCTTTAGCCACATTTTAGCACACAAAAGCTAGAGGCTTTGTGGCCCCGGCTTCTATTTATAAGAAGGTAAAGCAAAGGAGTGGAGGTGATGGGAGGGGGAAGAAAGCAGGAGGAAATCAATAAAGTGTTCCGGCACTCAATCTTGCCAGGCTGTGGAGAAGGTGGTTTTTTTTTAGGAAGGGGGAAGGGGGTGTCTTTGTCATTCATAAGCTTTTGCTGACAAATCCTTGACATCATTTGTGGATTGTATCGATAACTTCTTCCCTTGCTGCAGAGGACAAATAGAAATCATTTATCTGTCTGTGCCTTTTGGGGGGGGGGGGGGTGGGGGGTCGTCTGGGGTGGAGTGGGAGAAGGGGGTGTATGTGGTGGTGTGTGTGTGTGGGGGGGGGGGGGGGGGGGGGGGGGGGCAGGGGGCCCGTTAGACACAAAAGCCCAGTGTGCCAAGCGGCCGTGACTCCGGCAGCTGAAGGTATTAGCGCAGTGGGCAGGTTCAAGGGTCGCAGGAGGACAGGCAGGTTGTCCCAGGCGCCCCGCAAGAAAGCTGAGACAGCTGGGCCTTCTCAGAGAGAGAGAAAGAGAGAGAGAAAAACTGAGATATGTTACAGGTGGTGTCTGTGTGGCTGAACTCTTCCCGTTTCTCAGCCTTCTCTATATCTGCTTATGCATATTTTTTTCTGTCTGACCCATACACTGTCTTGTATCTCCTCAACCACACCACTACTATTCTGGTATACGCAAAATCAGCTTTGTGTACATTCTTAGCCCAGGGAGCCTGCTAGCCTCCTCTTTAACTATTTTTTTCGCCTTTCCTTTTTTCCCTATCTGGTACCAGTTTCAAACCGTAAGCCAATGAGCTGAGGAGAGAAAACCTGGCAGCATCCGAGGACAAGCCTCTGATTGCATTAATATGCTAATATGGCCATCTTGTTTGCAGGTAGTGTCTTGCCTCAGCAGTGCAAACCGCATGTGTGATAAAATATGCCTCACCACAACTCCTTATTTTTTTATTTGTGAGCCCAGACCTCATTGGATAGCAGAGAGGGGGAGACAGCGGCGGAGGGAGGGAGAGAAAGTGAGAGAGGAAAAGAGGGAGGGGCTAGGAAGAGAACATGCTTTTTTTCTTTGCACTGTTTTTACAGTTGTGGGGTTGAGGGGAATGTTAACTCACTTAATCTCTGATTATTAATAGCAAAACACACTCACACACACAGACAGACAGACACACAGAAACACACACACATACACACTCACACAGACACACCTCCATAAGCCCACTATCAACCTGAATGGGATGTGTCCCAGTCTATTGCATTTTAAAGCTCAGTGTTTATTAGCACGTCAGATCTAAGGTGTGGAATTGGTGTAATGCCCATCACCTGCGGCTGGGTAAATTGGACCAGACAGGCAGATGTCGATCCATCCTCTACTGACACGCAAGGGGGTCAGGGTCGTGTTGGCGTTGGACGCGAGCGTGTTGCTGTATTTGGACTGGGTGCTAGACAGTGTTAATTGCACCCGACCGTCTACAGACTGAAGTTTATTTTTGAAATCTATTTGGGGGTGCTGGGGGGACCAGGGCTGACTGGGTGGGTGGGTGGGTGGGGAGGCGCGCGCTTAATCTGCTTTATCCATGCCATGCGGCCACGAAGAAGGTCATGGCTGGCCAGACTAAGTGGACAGGCCGCAGCAGCCTCTTCTCTTCCATGTCGGCCTCTCACTTTCTCTCCTCTCCCCATTTGGTTGCCGTTTCCTCCACTTCCTCCTCCACTTCCTCCTCCACTTCCTCCTTCACTTCCTCCTCCACTTCCTTGGCTGTTCTGCTCTCTAGAGCTGCTCTTCTTTCTTGTGCAGCACGTGCAGGGATACAGGAGCACACAGAGGGATTTTTTCCCCGTCACAGGCCTGTGTGTGTGTGTGTGTGTGTGTGTGTGTGTACACAGATTTTCAAAAAAGAAAACAGCCTTCCCTCTCTCCTCCTTCTCCCCCGTTTCCTGTTAGAGGGCTTTGTGTCGGATGTGTGTCTGAATTCAAGTGCTCCATTTTCCACCATTACTTTGGTGGCGGCTGCGGGAGAGCGGGGTGGGGAGATTTTAAGCCTCCCGTGGGCTTACGTGGCGACGCCACCTGCCTTTCGTGTGCAAATTTGCCTCCCTCCCACCCTCATCCTATCCGTGGCGCCAAAAAAAAAAAAAAAACCTAGTACCTGTTAGCATTTGCTGGTGTCTCCGTGATAACACATACACTAGCATCTCATTGCCCCCCCCCCACCCCCCTCACCCCCTCTCTGAGCGCGTGCAGATGATCGGGGCATAATGGGCACGCATTGCCCTCCACCCCCCATCCCGCCCCCCACCCACGGCACAACGCCTCCCTCTCCCCTGCACCCCACAACAGAACACAGGCGCACGGCAAGGCAGAGGTAAGGGTGGAGGCGAGACGGGAGACAAAAGACATCCGTCAGACAAATCCGCCGAAATGAGGACAAATCTGCCACCTAATTGATGCCATTAACAGTAAATACGTGGCCCCGGTGACACCTCAATGTCGGATTTAGCGTTGTTACTTGGCTTCGCCCCGCGCTTTAATCGCATGTGTACAGTGTTTTCTACGTTGGGTGCTTTCTTTTTACGTGAACAGTGTGCTTCTAGCTGACTGCAATAGGGCCGAACCGAAGGGGGGGGGGCTTTGCTTATACATAATTGCCCACAAGAGAAGCCCCCCTGTTGTCCTTTGATAATGACTGAAACAGTAGAGAGATCTGTTCATGAGTACGAGGTAGGGAGAGGTGGTTATCACGGAAGCCAAGGAGAGCGAATGAGATGGCGGGAGGTGCAATGGCGTCGCGGACGATGGAGGCAGGGAAAGTTGTGCAAGGCAAGGACAACCGCCAAGGTCAGAGGGATCGTCTCCCAAAAGTGCATCGGGGAGACGAGTCCATTTCTCCACACCATTGTTGTGCCTATCCTCTTGTGCATCCAACTTCATTTCCACTTCAATTTTTATCAACCTCCTGCTCTCCTCTCAAGGAGATAGGATACAAGCTCTGACACGAATTAGCCCCCAGATTGACTGATACTGAGGAGCCCAGGGGACCCTGGGTAAAAAAGCCTCAGCCTCAGCCTCTCCCCCTCCCCCCCCCCCCCTCCATCCCGCCATCTCCCTTCTCCTCCTTTTTTCCTTTTCCCTCTTTCTTTTCGCCCTGTCTCTCTCTCTCTCTCCTCTGCCTTCCGCCGCCTCCTTCTCCTCAGGTTGTTTTTCCCCGGCGCCTCCTTGTCAGTCACCTGTCTGCGCGACATCACCCTCCCCCTCCGGCTTGACAGACAGGCGCCGCCGGGATCTGACGGAGTAATTTGCTCGGAATTTACAAAACGCGCCGCATCAAAGATGGCAGCGCTGGGTCGTGTGGAAGTGATTGCATTAACAGCGGAGTTGAGAGGTCTATTTCCATTCATCACCAACCCCTGACAGACACACACATACACACACACACTCACACACACGTATGTACCCACACACACACACCGAGGCTCCTCTTTTCCCCCTCAAGTTTCCAAGACTCATCTTCTAAGCATGAGTTTGGTTTGTTGAGGCCAACCCCCCCCCCCCCCCCCCCAACCCCCCCATCTAACCTCCCCACCTTTCCCCTCCGGCTCCTGATCTCTGGGGCCGGGTGGGGAAGGGCTTGGAGGTGTTGTGAGATCAGACAAGGTGTGTCGCCCCAGACACACTGCGAGAGGGGCGCCTGCAAGCCTTGGCCTCAGTGCACGGCGCTGTTTCATCTCACACCAAAGAGAGAGACGGAGGGGGACTCTGTGCGGCTGGCTGATACCGACCTCGACCCACGACCACACTCACTCGCTTACTGACTCGCACTCGTCATTTCTCACCACATGCCCCCTGCCCTCCTCCCTCAAAGCCCCTGTCCGACACAACCTCCACACACACACACACAAACTCCACACACACACGCACACAGATCACAATCTCCACCCGTGTTATCTGCATCTCATCAAAGCAGCATTTGCTGTCAAGGTGAACCTCCCGACACATCCCGTCGCTTCTAAGATGGCAGACATTCGGAAGTGGCAGCCTTGGTCCTGTTGAAGGAGAGTGTGGTGGAGGTGAAGGTGGATGATGAAGAGAGTTTTTTTTTTATTATTATTTCTAAGCCCCCTTTGGGTGGAGAGGAGTCAGAGTGCTGATCCATCCTGGAAGTGCGAGGAGAGGGATCCGTGTCTTGTATTGATGGAGGGAGTGCAGGGCTCATCTTTCGCTGTCCCGCGCCAGGCGATTCTTCACCGATATTATCGATCCGCCGCTGAGGAGCCCATCTGTTACGGGCTGACTACAGGCAGCCGGCCTGAGCTTTATTGCTGAGCAGAAGCACTCTCTCCCTCCTGCATCGCCACCGCTCCACCGCACCGGGTCAATTCCAGAACCTTTGCATATTTTAAAAGCCGCGCTATGTCTTACTCAGCACCATTATGTAATAAAGATTTCCCTGGTCATTTTCACACATGGAGGCAGAGGGGGATTCTTCACAGGCCTGATCTGGACTTAAACAAACATAGGAGCAAGAAAAAACCATGTGAAATGGCTGTAAGTTAGTTTTTTTTGTTTTTTTTATATGAGGATGGTTGTTTTTGTGTCCTCAGACATGATTTAGGGCAGTGTACTCTGCCATGTTGTGTCTCGCTGTGAGTGTGGGAGGTTAACGCTTTAGACTTTATCGTAGGGAAACAATGGTGAGCTTGTGGAGATTTCGGTCAGGGTCTGCTGGGGAAAGTGTTTGTGTGTATGGGGGGGGTGAATGGTGTTGGGGTGCTGCTGCTGTGGGCTACAGTATGTGCTGTATGTGCTGCCTCTGTCTATGCAGAAATCCCTAGAGGCAAAGTCTTCTCCTTGACTGCAGGGCCTGGCCAAACCCCAAACCACCCCCACCCCCCTCCACACACACACACACACACACACACACACACACACATCCCACCTCACACACGCATCCCCCCCGCCTGGCCCTCATGGTCAAGCCCTGCGTAGCCACAGCAGACGTGCAGGTGGATTTCCCCAGAGAAGCTGTCAGAAACAGAGTCTATCCTGCACACACAGTCCTGGTCCAATAGGGGATTCTGAACTCCACCACCACCTCCACCCCCACCACCTCCACCCCCACCACCTTCCATTAACTTCCGTTCCCCACTCCTTTCTGCTTGCCTTTCAGCCCACCCCACCCCCTTACCCAACCCCACCACCACCTTCCAATCTCCCCTCGCTGAAAGAAATGCACATGTAGAGGTTACATGCACATACACACACACATACAGTACACACACACATCCACAAACCTACACACACACACACACAAACACTCAAACACACCTACACACATCACCTTTCATCTCCCACCAGGGCTAGACAGACACACAGACAGCTAAAAGTTTGTACAAACACACAAACACACACACACACACACACACACATAACCTACATACGCTTACATTACCACCATCATCTTCTCACTAGTTTTGGAGTCAGACTGTTCCTGTGAATCCTTGCTACTCTTTAACCAATAGTAACACACTCAGGTGTGGGCATCAGCACGCTTCAAGCACATGTCTGGCCTGCAGGGGCAGGAATTAATGCTATGGTACGCACACCCACCCCCCCCGGGCAAAAAAAAATTCACGCGTGGACGACATTTGTCCGTTTCCCGGTTTACATTCACATGCAATAATACAACGTCTTCAATGACCTATTCATTTGGACAACTTGATACAGCCCTATACAGGCTAAAGTTACCTTTAGTTTTGTTCTAGCTTACCGGGACGTCTGGCTTTAAACAGCTGTCTAATGCAGTCTAACGTTCTGACAAGCAATTGCCTACTTTGTTCTTGCCCATCTGGAATAACTCCTAGCTTTGCTGCATCCATTCTTTCTGTTTTCGTTGTTTAAACTTGTGATATCCATGATGAGTATTGAGTTAGTGAATTAGCTCAACATTGTGTGCTGATAATACAGATAGCCGAGTAAAAGAAAACAAGTAGCCTAGTTGCGTGCCTGCGTGCGTATTCTCTCTCTCCTGCTCAAACAAAATGTGTGCGCGTTCATTTTGATAACGTGTTCACTAACTTCAATAGAAAATTGTAAATTGTAGCCTGATGGCATGCAGCTAATGGGATACTGTCCATAGTTGGGAAGGTATGGTGGGCCAAAACACACACACACAGGAAATTTTCTCTTGTTGAGTAGCCTGATGGAGTGCGTACGGACGTACACCTGCTGGCCTGTATGAGGTTGAATTCCTTCCTCCTCCTTCATCTCTTCTTTCCTTTCTTTCTTCCCTCTTGTTCTCTATTCTCTCTCCTCCTCCTCCCAGCACCAAAGAGGAATGACTCCTGCTTAACGATAAAATAATGAATGTCATTTTGTGGCGGGACTGAAGAGGAGTGGAGGGGGGGGGGGGGGGGGGGGGGGGTGAGTGCATTACCGTGCTGCCGAACGTGCCCCGTGCCAAGGAGTAAATTTGAGTGAAGCCTTGCGATGTGACATCATTTACTCAGAAATCCCTAATTTGTCAGCATTAATATTTCAGCCCCAGCATTGGCTGTCAGCGAGTGGCGGCGATGACTGATCAATCTGCACGCCGGCCGTGGCTAATTTATTGAATATTTATGTGCAATGTCATGTGCGGGGCGCCGGTGGAATTTATTTCACTCGCTCCTCGGCTTTCTGCTTGAGAACTTTCCTAACTAATCGCACGGTATGCCTATGTACGTGTGTGTGTGTGTGTGTGTGTGTGTGTGTGTGTGTGTGTGTGTGTGTGTGTGTGTGTGTGTGTGTGTGTGTGAGAGAGAGAGAGAGAGAGAGAGGGAGGGGGAAATATGAGGAAGATGCATAATGATAATGACATGTCGAGCCTTGGGGTTCAGTGGGGTACGGCAGGGTGAGAGTGTAAAGTGGTTTTGTGTGTGTGTGTCTCGTCACAGGCCACTCTACGCCACAAATAGTACCGCAGACTTATTTACACGTCTCTCAAGCTCTCCCTCTCCCCCTCTCGCTCCCTCTCCCCCTCTTTCTCTCTCTCTCTCTTTCACTTTCTCGCTTTCTCTCTGGTGTCACGGCGCCGGCCCGTGAGTTACAGTGATGGCGGCGTGCTGTGATTGGGTTGCCGGGTGATTCACGGTCGCGGAGCAGAGAGACTCTTCTGACGCGGGGCACAGTCTATTATGATGCCGTTCCAACTGCATCTGCGCGCCGAGCACAGCTCTGATAAAAAATAAAAATAAAAAAACGCAAACCTCTCTTAACAGGAAGATGGCATTTATATGCCGGGGCCAGTGAAATGTGTACTAGTTTGCCAGTTTAGCATGTGCTGAGGAACAGGACATATTTAGCACAGACAGCATCTTTCTGACATTGGTTGGGGTTGGGCTGGGGGGTGGTTGGGGGGTTGACGGGGGAGAGCTTCAAGGGTGGGGAAATGGAGGAAATGACCTCAGCGTTTGCCCTTGAGAGCACCACTCCACCCCCCCAACCCCCACCACCCAGCCCCCCATAGCCCTGACATGAAGATCATCATGAGGACACATCACAGGTGTTGGCACAGGGCTGCAGCAGCAAGGTGATAACAGCCTATTGGTGGACACATTAGCAAGGGGGTGTGTGTGTGTGTGGTGGTGGGGGGGGGGGGGGGGTTGGGGGTCAGAACCCATATTCACCTCTGGCTCCTTACACGAACATGGCACACGGTTCTCCATACCGGACCTGTTCTTTGAGGAACCTTTCATCCAGCGGGGCGAGCACCTCCATCCTTCCTCCTGTGCCAGCCGTCTGCATTAGCCCCTCCAATACCCTCATTATACCGTCGCTAATTACAAATTCTCAAGTCAGAGCCAAGCATTAAAATAAGACAGTGCACTGAGCATATGGCATAATATCCTATTAATGAACACTCTAAATTCAAACCCAGGTCAGCTGCTCGTTTCTTGTACGTGTCACCGCTCCGGAGGAGAGGGGGGGAAGAGAAAAAAAGTGACCTTCTTTTAAAATGCACAGACTGATTTGAAGGGAGAAAGCCCCCAGGCTGGCTCATTGTTTTACTTGTTTAATTTTTTCCACCAATTATTGATATAATATTGTGATGGTGGAGGGAGAGAGAAAGAGAGAGAGAGAAAGAGAGCGGGTGAGAGAGAGATTTTTTTCTGTTTCCATATCTTAAAAGAGTGAAGGTGGTTTCTTCCCCTTCACCAACCCCCCCTGTACAATTTCTTCGATGACTGACTCTGTCTTTTCTGACTGTCTGCCTCTCTACGTTTGCATCTTTTCTCTTCTCTCTCTCTCTCTTCCATTCTTCTATCTCTCTCTCCCTCACTCCTTCTCTCCAGGGGAAAGCCAGGCTATTTGCATCTGCTGTCACAACAATGTGAGAAACAAGTTCCCTCTCATTCCGCCCTCCTCTTGTGAGCACAATTTTAATGTGGACTGTCAAACAGGAGAGAGATGGGGTTTTTTCTCTCCTCGCTCTCCTCTTTAAGAGGGGGAGGAGGGGGGATGCAAATAGACACATTTAGTGCAATTGTGCCTCACTGTGATAGATGCTCCCATGGCAGCCTGGTTTGGTTCTAGTTTTCTGAGTTAATCTTTAGAGATGACCCTGTCTGTGGTGATGGAGAGAGGAATGGAGGAATGGAGCGATGGTAGACAGACAGTGTGTGTGTGTGTGTGTGTGTGTGTGTGTGGGGGGGGGTTGTGTGTGTGTGTGTGTGTGTGGAGGGGGTAGAAGTAATCGGTAGAAACTGAGTTATAGGGAGAAAGAAAGAAGCTTTGTCTTTCTCTTTTCTTTTTCTCTCACATTTATCCTTTCACCCCATCTCTTTCGCCATCTCTCTACCTTTCATCTCTTTCCATCGTCTCACCCACTTTTATCTTTTTGCCATCTTTTCTTTTGCCCTCCTGTTCCCCCCATCTCTCCTGATATTCCTACTCTCCCTCCTCTTCCCCCCATCTCTCCTGATATTCCTACTCTCCCTCCTCTTCCCCCCATATCTCCTGATATTCCTACTCTCCCTCCTGTTCCCCCCATCTCTCCTGATATTCCTACTCTCCCTCCTGTTCCCCCCATCTCTCCTGATATTCCTACTCTCCCTCCTCTTCCCCCCATCTCTCCTGATATTCCTACTCTCCCTCCTCTTCTCTCCTCTCCTCTCTCCCGATGTCCCTCCATATTGCAGCTCCACTGCGGGGCCTGCCTCTTTAGACACCCCTCTAGTTAGAGTCTCTCCCCTCTGCCATTAACCCCACATGAAATGAGACGCGGCCTTGTAACCTGGCGTCCCTGTCACACAGTGCCTATCAGCACAGTTCAGCCTCCCCCACTATCTCTCTCTCTCGTCCCCCCATTTTTTCTCTCTTCTCTCTCTCTCTCTCTCTCTCTCTCTCTCTCTCTCTCTCTCGCTCTCTCTCTGCCGCATGTAATTTACATTGACAGAGATGCATTTCAACTGCTCTTTGACTGGGCCTCCATGGATACCCTCCACAACCCCCACCCCCCTGCATCCTTAGCCCTCCCTGTGAGTTTGTTCCAGGGGTATATGTGTGTGTGTGTCTGTGGTGTGTTGGGGGGGGGTGGGGGGGGTTTGGGTTGGAGGTCTGGGAAGGAGGTTGGTTTCTCTCCCTTGAGATGTGGAGTTGGCACCAGGCTTGTGTAGTGAACCCCAATGGGGCTGCTTGGAGAATAGTTTGTTGTGAGAAGCTTAATCTTCCCCCTCCCTCAACAACAGCTGTCTCCGATCGGGGGATCTGGTCAGTCACGGAGACAACCAGGGCTGGCTGCAGGTGTGGGTCGTGTGTGTGTGTGTGTGTGGGGGGGGGATGTGGCTCAAGTGTCCAGCCTAGAGTGTAGGCTGCTTGGGGGTCCCAGGCTGCAGTGGTGTTTTATGGAGCTGTGTGGAGAGTCTGTGTAGTGGAGTGTGTGAGGGGGTGGGGGGTGCGGGGGGTTGGAGTCGCCAAGGGAGAGGTTCAATGTGATGTACTCATCAGCTGTTAAGGACACAAAGATGTGACAGTTTGTCTTTTATCAGGGTTACGTATGGGTTGTTTCTGTTGAATGAAGGACAAAAATATCAACCAGCGTGTGTCATGGCCTCTGTGTATGTGTGTGTGTGTGTGTATGATAGAAAGAGAAATGACAGAGAAAAGAGAGAGAGAGAGATAGAGAAAGAGCAAGAGAGAGATAGAGAGAGAGAGGAAGCGTTTCAGTTTAGAGGAACAGCTTGATTAAAAAAAAGGTCATCCTTGTCCTGAAGTAAGCTGAATTTATTGTGCGGCGGCATCGGGCGGGCGGGTGCGGGCGGGCAGGCGAACGGCTGCGCACCATAGAGGACTGATAAAAACGACCTCAATAAAAACAGCAGAGCCTATGCAAAATGCAAATGATTCCACAAAGGGCGGAGAGCGGCATGGTGTGCGGAGAGGCCCCCTGGGCCATCACTCTTCATGCCAGGGCCCTTTTATCCCCACTGCCCTCCGATAAGAGCGGGCACACAGAGGGCAACCTGTGGAGGGTCACCTCTGGGGGGGGGGGGGGGGTTGGCCGGCCCACACCACACCACAGCACCACCCTACTGGTGGGGATGGTGCCCACATAGCACCACGGCTGAGGGTTAGGGAGTGGTTGTTCAGTGTTGTCAGAGCAACCCGTCAGGATGAATGTGTATGTGTAACTGAGATGTTTCTGAATGTGTTTATAGGCGTTTTTTATGTTTGTACTTTTTTGGGGGATTTCTGTGCATTTGTTTGAGCGTGAATGCATTTTTTGTGTGCATGTGTGTATGTACAGTAGGCCTACAATGCTTTCACCTATGTATTTCTGTGCATGTGCATATAGTGTGTGTGTGTGTGTGTGTGTGTGTGTGTGTGTGTGTGTGTGTGCGTGCGTGTGTGTATTATATGTATGTGTGTGTGTGTGTGTGTGTGTGTGTGTGCCTGCGTGTGTGCGTGCGTGTGCATGTGCATGTGTGTATAGATGTGTCTGTGTGTGTTTTGCTTGTGTTTACCTATCTCCTGGCGGCTCAACCCTGTCAGGCTTGACCCCTTTGCTCCATGATGGCAGCGGCGGAGCAGCCGCCCTGCACATGCTGTCCAGCACCAAGCGCTGGATCAAAAGCCCCTCTGATCTCTCTCTCCCTCCATTCTCCACCCCTCCACCTCTGTCCTCTGTTTGTATACAGGTCTCTTCTGAGAGAAAAAGCAAATCAAAACAAATGAACTGAGATTTGACCTGATCCTGGTGGAAGAGATGGAAAAGTCAAAGCAGGTAAACAGTACACGCACACCAATATACACAGAAAACATATAGGAATAAGATCAACAGGCTGTATCTGAGAGAAGAGAAGAGAAGAGAAGAGAAGAGAAGTGAAGAGAAGAGAAGAGGAGAGAACAGAAGAAGAGAGGAGACAGTGTGTATGAGAAAGAGAGGCAGAGACAAACATGGAAGAAGGAGAGAGTGTGGATGGGTGAAAAAGAGTTAGTGTGTGTATGTGTGTGGGTATGTGTGTGTGGGGGGTAAAAGGCAGAGAGAGAGAGAGAGAGAGAGAGAGAGAGGAGGAAAGCTGAAATGAAAACAGGGGAGAGGAGCTGACTGGAGCAGAGCAGAGTGCAGCAATGCTGTTCTGCTGGCAGACTGGCGCCTGCGCGCGTCTCTTGGCACGTGGCTTTGCCAAGTTGTAGGATTTACCTCACGAGCCGGAGGGTTTCAACATGAAAAGACTTTATCGGTTGGAGGGCCCGGCGGAAGGCGGCTGGGGAAGGCTTTCCTTGTTGTGGAAATGGAGAGGGGAGAATGCAGGATGAATGGGAGGAAAAGAAGAGAGGGAGGAAGGGTGGAAGGAGGAGAACCAGAGAACAGGGGGAGGGGATACAATATGAACAGGCCAGGAACTGCAGCCAACTGCAGCAACAGTGAGAGAGAGAGAGGGAGAGAGAGGGAGAGATAGAGAGGGGGAGAAATTTAAAGTAGTGTGATAAAAAAAACCTTTTCGGGGGCAGCTGCCTGTGACTGTGAATACACTCAGATAGAGCATTTCCCCCTCAAACAGTAGTATAATATGTGCACACACAGAACACATAAAGAACACATGCAGCAACACAACACACACGCAGACACACACACACACACACACACACACACACACACACACACACACACGGATACACACACACACACACACACACACAAACACACATGCCCCTGTGTACTTGGGCACTTACACATACTCTGTGTCAGGCAGTATCTATAACTTTGTAAAGGTTTCTACTGTAAATAAATACAGTGAAATCGTTGCTACTGATTCACAATATTTTCATTTCTTTTTAGTGTCCAATACCCCATTGGCCTGTAGACATTTGTCATGACCTAAGGCTAAGCGATGTAGAGGGGGGAAAACGTTCTTCAAGTGTTTGTATGAGTGTGCATGCATGTTTGTGTGTGTGTGTGTTTATATCTTTGTGTGTGTGTGTGTGTGTGTGTGTGTGTGTGTGTGTGTGTGTGTTTATATCTTTGTGTGTGTGTGTGTGTGTGTGTGTGTGTGTGTGTGTGTGTGTGTGTGTGTGTGTGTGTGTGCTTATGTGGTCTACATCTTGCGCATGTGTGTGCACGACTGTGTCTGTGTCTACAAGCAAAGTGAGGAGCGTGCTGATGATTGCAGGCGGGCCATCAGTGTGTGTGTGTGTGTGCGCAGTCAGTGATGGGGATGAGCGCATGTCTGCCATTCTGGGAGCACATGGTCAAGTGGTCAACAAATGAAAACGGAAAATTGCTGCCACTTGTTCTGTCCATTGAAGTATGTGAGTGAGAGTGAGGTGGAGGTCATGATAGATGGGCCTCTTTTTTCCATTATTGATATTCTGGAATATTGTCCAAAAGGCTCCCACTATACCACTATTTTATGCTCTTCTACACACACACACACACACACACACAGGTTAACAGTAAACAAAAAATCTGTTCTTCCATTTCATTATGACAATGAGTCTCTTTACTCTGATTTGTTTGCTGTTTGTTTTCAATATGTTTTTTATGTTTGTCATAGAAATTTCTTATGCATGGATTTGTCAACATTCATGTATACTTTGTAAAACGGCATATGCATAATAGTCAAATATTTGAATCAACACTACTCACACAATAATAATCCCTTATGTTTAAGTTAAGCCTCAACAGTAGTGATGGTTTAACTGCCTGGATAATGTTTCACATTAGCCTACTTTAATTCAGTTATTCAAATTTAATTCAGTTATTCAACTTTCTCAAAAACATAAGCAAATATTTTTTTGTTATTATCAATGTAGATATATTTTATGTAAGTAAATATGCACTATGTAAATACACTGAAATTCTTTAGTGCAAACTATAAGAGGAACTAATACTGTACTTGATCACAGGGATGATTCAATGTAGCCTACTACAGGGGTTCCCAAACTTTTCCACGACAAGCCCCCCCAAATACCACTAGGTTCTGGCCAAGGACCCCCATCGACAATACTACGGCAAATGTAAAAATACATTAAGCTAATCTAATAATGATTTTAGCCACAACCACATCGCGATGGAGCATACAGTGTGTAAAAAATTTATTTGGGGCTTTCTGCTATATGAGAGCCATCACTCTACTATTATTCCCAGTCATTATCATTGGAAATATGTTCAGATATGCGTCACATTATTATAATGGCATTGTATAACAACCCTCACTAACACTTTATTTTAATGTGTCGCTGTTAAGGCTCTGGTATGGTCGTGCGTCACATTTGCGCGTGTCCAAGACGTGCGTCATTTTTGCCGTGGACGTGAAGCATACTCCAACTTCTGCTGTCCTGAATGCGCGTTAAGGTTAACGAATAATCGTTAAGGTTAGCGCCTGCGCACTACAGATTAACTGTGATACTCTGCCCCGCCAAACTGGGGGCGGTACGTCGAGCCTGAAAGTAGGACACAACCACCAAAGAAGCCTGAAACGCCTGAAGAAAAGAAGAACGTTGGATGTGCGAGCACTGAACGAAGGAAGAGCTGATGAAGGAAAAAGCACCACGAGTACGTTCGCCTGTCTGCTGGGAAGTTTGATAAGCTGGCCCATTGCATCGCTCCATTTATCATCCACCAGAACACACACAGCACACCTGTTGGTATAGCTGAGAGACTAGCTTAGCCTACTTGCTTATTAGGCTACTTAGCTAGCTAAGTGACTCGGTGCTGCGAGGGCAGCAATATTGGTGCGATACAAAACAAAGTAAAGACATTTTTCTAAACACAGCATGGTAAGAAAGAGTTGTGCGTACAGATGTCCTCAATTAAATTTGTATTGAGTCTTCACACCTGCCTCATACCAAAAAGTATGAACCAAAAACCTGTAAATATGACGTGTCAATAAAAGTTTTTAAGTAACTATTTGTGTTCATAATGTATAATGTCTCACTGTGATAATGGGTGTATTTAGAGCGAGAGGTAGCCGGTTATTCCTTCAATTATTATTATGATAATGCATTATCTGGTGTTGACAGGCGAGTTTCGAGATTTGAGTTCAGCATTGTTCAGGAGTAGGCTAGGTGATAATGATTGCACCTGGGAGAGGTAGGCTACATTCCCTTTATTATTATAATCACTATTGTTAACGCATTATACGGAACAGGCGAGAATGCATCTCGATCAGCAAGTGTTACTGGGTTTCGCCTGAGCGTTGTAGATAGATACCTTTATATGGCTCTGGGTTTCGCGATTTATTTCAGCATTGTTCAGTAATAGGTGCTAGGCTACGTTCATTTTTAAAAGATGCATTTAATCTGAAGTCATGTCAGCTCTCTATGCAGGGAGTAGGGCTGTCACTTTTTATTCGAACATGACGTGAAATATCCGTAGTCGAACTATAAATAAACTATTCGGTTTTTAGTGCTGTGTAGCGCATTTCTACAGTCTATGATTAGTTTTATTTTATTGTTTGCCATCTCATTCAGTGCTATATGATCCAGGGCTCATGACCAAATCAAGCCAATATAATAGCCAGTAGCCACAATGAGCCCATGCAGCCACCCTGTTTCGACAATCAAAGGTGACGCACAGAACGGCCAGCAGACAGATAATTACATCCCCAACTCATCTAAAATGTGGTGTCTTGAAATACTTTGGGTTCTACACCATAGATGGTAAAGCGACCGTTAAATATAATGTTAAAGAATGTATCTGTGGCTTTAATCGGTCGAAGTTGACCGATTAAAAGTTGTTTCTAGGTTTTAAGTGTTGTTCTTCTATGTGGTCCACCTACTGGAGGGGAGTGTTTACAGCAGTTCCGTTTCACACATGCGCAGTCTACGCGTCACTTTGACGCGCGGTCTTAAATTTCGGTCAACTCAAAGACGCGACGCATGCTGTAAAAATGACGCAATTCTCGTCACGCGCTCACCAGTGCCGCGTGCGCGGGACGCAGACGCGGGAGCGTACCATAGGCTTTACAGTGTACCTACCTAATTAGGTACAGTGGTACAACCTGTGTAACAACATGTACTATCAGGTACTATCATTGTACTTGCATTATGTATTTGTGGGTACCTACATATAGTTGTTACATTGTAATACTGAGTGCTTTTACAAAACTTTGCCAATTTGTCTAAATTTTCATCAGAGGCAAAGAGCTGACCTGAGACCTGCTGGATGGGGTAAATCTGGTCATGATAGATTCGATATACAAACCATTCTTAGCTCCAACCTGTGCTGCTACAACCTTGTTACTCTTTGATACAGTGGAATAAACCTATTAAGTGTACCAGTTAATTACTTACATGTACATATGACATGTATGTTGTGTTGTGTCTTCGATGTCTTGGAACAGGTCTACTAATTCACTACATAGTACATATATCAACTGTGTTGGTACACACTTATTGCTCTTTGATACAGTGGCACAAAGCCATTAAAAGGAAGTGTACCAGTTGAGTACTTACAATTAATTACATATTACATGTATGTTGTGTCATTGGTGTCTTGGAACATGTCTGCCATTACCCTACATACTGTAGTACATGTATCAACTGTGTTGGTACACATTTATTATTCTTTTGATACAGTGGAATAAACCCATTAAAATAAAGTGTACCAGTTAAGTACTTACATGGACATATTATATACATCCTGTCAATGATGTCATGCATCCTGTAATTGATGTGTTGAAACATGTCTGCTGTTACACCACACAGTACATGTGAATTAGTGGACCTGTTCCAAGACATCCAAGACATAACATACATGTCATATGTACATGTAAGTAATTAACTGATATGTTACCTATATTTTAAATGTTTCAAATGTATTTATTTCTTGCTTTTATTTTCCCCTTCAACTTGCTGAGGCTCCCCTGGCACCTCCCCCGCGGCCCCCACTTTGAAAACCACTGGCCTATACCACACAGGTTACTAGATGTGAAACGTATTTGGCAACGTATGCCAAATTACCTCATTCAGGTGATCAAGTCATTTACCAAGTGACACAACGTCTTCTGGGAAAAAATGTCTGAGATTAGCAAGCTTTACTCACCTCTGTCTACAATTAGCGAAGGACAATGGGTTGCAAAGGTGAAATGAGTGACGTTGCCTGTTTTTCTGCCATCAGCAGATGTTATTGCCTCTGTTGAGATGAGGCGATATCGCTGATGAGCGTTACCTAACTCTGGAGGCTCATTAGTCATTGGCTCAATCCGTCACCATGACTGCACATGCCATCTGCTTGGTTATGTTCGCGACACACTTACTCCAGTGCACGTCAGGTAATACAGCCTTTAGCAGCATGTCATCCATCTAGGGCAGTGTTTGTTTTGATGGATCAAAAACATATTCATTGTGAAACAGACGCACCCTTTCTGGGAGCTAGTTACTGGTCTGAAATAGTTTAAAAAGAGAGAACGATTTTTATCTCAGCAGTTGAAAGGAAACAGTGGAATGATAACAGCGGTTGGAGAACCCGCTGACAACCAACTGAATGCTTGACAGACGAGTTATTACTTTCAGCATTTCCAGCGAAATTTGTGTAACTGCATAGAAGACTAAGAAGGGAAAAAACAAACATGAAAGACACAAACATGCGCGAGCATAATACTCGGCAATGACAGTTTAATGAAAAACTCCTCGTGCTTTGTAAATGCAGAAGTAATAGCGTGTGCAGCGCCGAACGTGGCCATTTAACCCCCCATACGCGTAATCACGTCCATTTTCCACCTCATTTCCATACGCCTTCAGCCACTGATGCTCCCGCGCCACCGTAAACACACGCCGGATCTCACTTAAGAAAGAGAGAGAGAGAGAGAGAGACTCCCCACGCTAAATTGCTCTCTCTATCTCCTGAAAAGAACAAAAAAGTTTCACCAAGAGGATTCCCTTTCATAGAGCTTCATTTGTATGTAAGCTTTTTACTGGAATATATGGTATATCATTTTAAAAATAAATTTGTATTGTATTGTTGCATTGTTTACAACTGTTTTTACGGCAGTGCAAAAATAACTTGTTTTTAGTGCTTTACAGCTGCCTGTGAATTTCAACTCTACATTGGCATTTATTTGTTACACAACACAGAGCAGCATGATTTCATGCAGTAGATATATTAAGAATGTCTTATTATTTCAGGATTTGGAATGGCTGAGATTGACAGGACTGTCACGGTGAGATGTGTTCTCATTAAAATGGGCGATGACTCGATGTGTGATGTTTTAGTAATGAATCGAGCGTCTCCTCTCTCTCCCATTAACAAAAATGTCATATGTCTGTTACGTCTCTGTCAGACTCTCACCAGCAGGCTATCTCCTCATATCGGCCCAGGGTGACTTTCCCTAGTGTTTCAAACCTGTGAGGGGATGTGATGGGAGCTGCCTCAGCCTAGATGAGTGTGTGTCAAGAAATGTGTGTGTGTGTGTGTGAGAGTTGGGGGGTATTTGTGTGTGTATGTGTGTGTGTGTGGGTATTTTTGTGAGATTGTCTGTGGGTATTTGTGTGTGTGTGTGTGTGTGTGTGTGTGTGTGTGTGTGTTTGTGGCATCTGTAAATCAAGCGTGCCTTGTGCGAGGAGGGTTGGGGGTTGTCTGCTCAGACGAGAGGCCTGTGGAGTGACAGGCCGTCCCGTCAGCACTTCGCAGCAGTGCAGGAAGGTGCCCCTCTCCATGGGGCCAGTACACTGTGAAACCCCCGTCACCACAATCACCCCCACCCCCCACCGCACTGCATAGACCTTTCACTCTGTCTCAGCCCACTGACAACACAGGGCACCTTACACACACACACACACACACACACACACACACACACACGCACACACACACATACACACACATCGGAATTTACCAACATCCACACACCAAAACACCACAAGCAAAAATGTAATTCAATGCTTTTTATGCACAAAACAGTCCCAGAGAGGAAGCTGATGCAACACCCACCAATAACATAGCTACAGTATATATATACATGTAATGTATATGCATTAGTTGAATACATTCTACATGTTGGCATTTGGGCCTAATTATTTACCTCAGTATTGTGTTGAAGCCCTGCTCATCAGACGGAGTCTCACTGTAATCACCATGGTGACTCTGATTGACCTTATGAAACCAGCCCATCTGTAACACTGGATGAGCAGTAAACAGGGTACAGGGTAGTACTTGCTGTAGATACAGGGAATTAAAAATTCATAACATGCGGCATAAGAAACTATTGATCTCGCGGTAAGGAGTCGGCTCTTGTCCCGTGGCTGATTGTCACAGTTAGTGTGAATTATGTGGAACATGTGTTGAATTTACAAGATAAAGGTTCTCCAACCCGATCACTCAGCATGCCAGTTAATGTGCCTGCAATGGCACATTTGATAGACGGAACGGCAGAGAATGTCTGTGTGTGATAGACTGGACAAATGGGACCGTGTGTGTGTGTGTGTCCTAGGCCCCTGTCTTGTTGTTATGAGAGATTGTGTGTTACATGGTGTGTGTATGTGCTGGTTGTGGTGTGTGAGCAAGGGCTGTAATGAGCTGGGCTCCTTTGTCTTAGAGTGTGCAAGCCTGCAGGAGGGGAGCATGGCATCAGAACACGGGGGGCACAGGGTGGGGATGAACACGCTGGAGGGCACATGGACACGACCTCTCTCTCTCTCTCTCTCTCTCTCTCTCTCTCTCTCTCTTTCTATTCTCTCTCTCTCTATTCTTTCTCCTTCTATTCTCTCTCTCTCTATTCTCTCTCCTTCTATTCTCTCTCTCTATTCTCTTTCTATTCTATTTTTCTTCTTGCCTTTCTTTCTCTTTCACTCTCTTTTCTTCTCTCTCTCTCTCTCACTCTACTGTTGCTGTTGCCTCGCTCCTTTGCTCCAACCCCCACCCCCCCTCACCCGCGTGGCTCAGGTAGCTGTTTAGGAAATATTGATGAACGTTTGGGGCAGAGGGTTTCTAAATGAGGCTCAGCAATGAGCTATGAAATGACTAATGTTCCTCAGCTGAGGAGAGAGCGGGAGCCACTGCTACTGCTGCTGATGGTGGTAGCGCTGGAGGAGGTGGTGGAGGGGAACTTGATGTGGCAGTTGGGGTCTGTGTGTGTGTGTGTGTGTGTGTGTGTGTGTGTCTGTGTGGTGGAGGGGAATGTGTGTGTGTGTGTGTGTGTGTGTACGGTGGAGGGGAGTGTGTGTGTGTGTGTGTGTGTGTGTGTGAATCGAGTGTCTCCTCCGAAGCCTTTGTGTCGCTGCCGCAGTGATGGCATTTGCAAGGAGCTAGGTCTCTTTATATTTTTTTTACACATTTTTTTTCTTCTCTCTTGTCTTTTCTTGCCTTCCGCGCAGTGTATCCTCTGTTCTTTTTGTCTGTTTTGTCTGGCCTGTCTTCTCTGACAAAAGAGCGCGCTCTGCTCCTGCTGTCCGTACATCCCCAGCCTCATGGGCTGCAATTCATTTGCATTTTATGTGTGCAGATACTGATCAGGAGCTTTGTAGGTGTGCGCGTGTGTGTGTGAGTGTGTGTGTGCGCGCACGTGGGGGCGTGGGTGCGTCCGTGCATGTGTCCATCTTCCCTGGGAGACACTGGCTGTTGTTGAAAATGTATATGTGTGTGTGTGTGTTTCTCTGTGTGTCTGTGTGTTTATCTATGTATGTGCACTGATGGGTTCTCTTGTAAAGAGTGCCTGCATTGTCTGTGCTGACAGCATGTGTGTGGGTGTGTTTGTCTAACACTTCTATACACACACACACGTCTCCACACACCCCTACCCACCACCCTCCATCTTTCTCCCCCTCTTGTGCCCCCCTCTGCCCTCGCGCCATCATTAGTGGCTCAGTCCTCCTGTGGGGAAACAAACTTTATAAAATTCTCCATAATCTACCAAGCGGAACCTATTTTCCTCTCCATGCAATTAACTGCACCAACATTTACAATAATATGATTACAGCCACTTTGGCAAAGTCGGGGAGGGGGAAAGGAATATTAGGTATCAGCGAGGGGTGGATCATAATGGTCGTATTTTCGGGAGACTTGCATTTTCTTTGAGCAAATAGAGTGCCACTAAATTCTCCTTAGGCAGTAAAAACCAACGCCACGGAACCACAATAACAAACAGAGGCAACCACTTTTCTCTACAGATCTCTTTTCCTCCCTCCTAACCCCCCCCCCCCCCCCCTTTTCTTCTTACTTTAGGTCCTGCCTCCCCTTTTTTTCCTCTACCTCCTTCAATTAATTAAGCCTTTCACGGGCATGTAATTAGGAACATTAGCCAGTCATAAAATTGCCACGAGTATCTGAGTTATGGGTGGGGCCCCGTTGCAATTTATTTGCAATTCCTTTTTCTTTTAGGGGCCAACGGCACTGTGGGGTCCTAAACAACTTTTTTGGGTGGCCATTCCGTGCCTGGCCCCACAGTGACCGGGGGCAGACCCTCAGCGTGGTGCCAGGCGCACGTGGCCGCAGGTGCCACACCACAGAGAAGGTACCATTTGGGGAGAACCTCACTGGTCCGTTAGGATGGGAGGTCTTGTTGCTAGCACGGCCTGTACAATCTCTGATTGACCTGTGGTCAAGGCCATTGTGTTGCTTTAGTGTGGAGATAATACTCACCCTGATTGCGTCCTGCCAGAGGGTGGCGGTGGGTTGGGGGGGGGGGGGGGGGGGGGGGCTGGACTGGAATGGGAGGTCTATGATTCCTCTGTGCAGCACAGACGATTAAAACAGACAGAGAAAGTGACAAATCCTCTCTTTGGTCAACAGCGAATGATCCTCCCATGCAGCCCCAAAGCACTGTGGGAAGGGACCATGGAAGTGACTGGTATTGAGTGTATTCATGTTTGGCGTGGCATGGAAAGGTTAAAGGGAATCAGTGGGAGAAAGCCGGAGAAAGCCGGAGAGGGATTGCAACGCGAGGACCTAATCATGGGTTCTATCGGCTGAGGGCTACCCTGACCCCTGTAATAACCATATTCCATTGTTTCTGTTTACCGCCCAGGAGGAGGGTGAAGAGGAGAGAAGAAGAGAGAGAATACATGGGGGTGGCTGCCGATATTGATTCGCGTCCTTGTGTATTGAAACCAGATATTGATTTTCTCTCCTTTTTTTGTACACAAAAAAATAGGGGGGGAAAGTGCATTGTCCAAGCCGAAGGAGATTTCTTTGGGGATTTGGCGGAAAAGAAGAGCTGAAATGAACATCCTGTGGAACATTTTCTCCAGCGGATTTGGTATAGAAGCCGGTAATTGAATTCTGCGTCCAGACTCTGGCGTATCCAACGTGTTTGCTGAGGAGAGAATGGACCTGTCCACCATGGCCAGAGTTCACCAGTGATTGTTGCCTCTGAGGGACTGTGAGGGATGATTTTTTTTTGTAGTATACTACTGTACTTCCCCTCTGATATCGCCTTAATTTGATTGGAGTACACCGTTGAGTAGACTTTGAATGATGATGCAAATGATCAGGCTTTGTATAATAGCACTTCGACAGCTATGACGTAGTCATCACCTGATGGCGAAACACATGCGCACACGCACATACACGCACACACATAGACAGACAGACACACACACACACATGCTCACACACTTATATCCCCCCACACGCACATACACGCACACACACACACACACACACGCTCACACACTTATATCCCCACACACACACACACACACACACACACACACGCTCACACACTTATATCCCCACACACACACACACACACACACACACACACACACACACACGCTCACACACTTATATCCCCATACACACACAAACTGCCATCATCTCCCTGTCACCATGTTCTGATTAGTAGGCCAGCGTCGGGCAGCGGGACCGGCGTCTATTTCACATTCAGGGGGCGTTCTCCCGTCTCCCACTCAATTTGCAATTAAGACAAAAATTTAGACCGCTGAAGCCTGAAGGCAGGTGGGTGTCCTCGGAGCATGTTGCCTAGCAACTGGGGGAGCGAGTGGGCTAGCGGGCGAGAGAGAGGGAGAGAGACAGAGAGAGAGGGAGTGGTGAAGGCACCTGGGCAGCAGGGGGCAGTGTAGGGGTGGGTGGGGAGGCAGGGAGAGAGGTGTTGGGTGGTGGAGGGAGTTGGGTGGGGGGGGGGGGGGGGGGGGTGATGGAGGGGTGGTAACTAGATGGTAATAGACGACGGCTCAGCACAGCAGCTCAACGAGTCCAGACTCGATTAGGTTTGGGGGGGATTGGTGTCCGTTGTGTGTGTGTGTGTCTGTGTCTATGTGCCATGGTTTGGTGTGTGTGTGAGTGTGTGTGAGTGAGCGTATGTGTGTGTGTGTAGGTATATGTGTATGTGTGCGTGCGTGATGTTGTGTGCAGGTGTGTGGGGGGATTATCTGAGCCCTCTCCAGAGCACAAGAACATGGGATAAAGAGGACTGGACACAGCTCCCCCTCTGAGAGTGGACAACCTCCATCTCCCCTCCCACCCCTCCACCCCCCCTCACTGGCCAGGGACACAGTGGGGGTTGGGGGGGTGATGGGGTGGTTGGAGGTTGGAGGTGGAGCTGGTGTGCGAGGCGGTTGGGGATGAGAGGGGGTGAGGGGCAGTCCTGGTGCGCTGGCTGACCGGCAGGCAGGCAGGCAGAGAGTTGTGGAGGCTGCTCGCGTTATCCACTGATCTCCTGGGAACTGTATCAGCAGCAGAGTGCGGCGTGCAGGCGCAGGCACAGGGACAGGGGGCCACTGATACAATCTCCAGCCTGATGGCTCGGCCCTTCTGGGACAGCCTGGCGCAGAGCTGATCAAACTCCTCAGTGCTCAGGGAGGACAGGGTGTGTGTGTGTCTGCGTGCGTGCGTGCGTGCGTGCGTGCGTGCGCATGTGTGTGTACATGTGTATGCATGTGCGTGTAAGCTGTTGTATGTGTGTGTGTGTGTTTCCATGTGTGTGTAAATGTGTGTGTTTGGGGGAATGGGCTTTTTTTGTTCAGAATGATTCACACAGTCATACTGTAGGAGTGTTGGGCTTGATGGAGCTGATGGCTTGGGCTTTGTCTGGCGGACAAAGTTCCCCTCCTCACCCCACCACACACACACACACATACACACACACACACACACACAGAGAGACACACACACACACACACACACACACTCTTCCAACAGAAGCCGATGACAGCTACGTTCATGTAGGCGTGAGCGGCCCAGTTACTTCTCCCCTGTGGACTGCTGCTGCAGTGCCGTGTGTAAGCCTGTGGGGCAGTGATGGGGGGGTGAGGAGGAAATAGACCTCTCCCCAACACACACCCCATCACACACACACCATCACACACACACAAACACACACACACCATCACAAACACAAAAGCACACACACATGGACACACTCACACAAACATACACATGAACACACACACACACACACACACACACACACACACTCTATTTCTCTGTCCACAGCTGAGCTGGTCAGAAAGTTGTGTGGCTGCAGGCCACCGGATCTCATTTTCCCCCGACCCTCAGCACCGTTCCACTACCTGCACCTGAGTCGCCCTCAGCCCAAAACAAAATGCCCTACACATCCACTTATATCAACACAACACAGAGGATACCCGTGGATGCCTGAGCCCTCCCCACCTTGCTCTTGGCTTCTAGTTTTTCATCAAATATAAACAGAGTATAATAGTGATACAGACAGGAACTTAATATGTTAGACCCCAGTAGATGCTACTCTTTAACCCAGTATAGTTTCAGTATAAAAGTGAAGGGAATTTTATATGTGAGACCCCATTCACACCTTGCATTAGCATGTGATGTGTGTCTGTGATATTGTACCTGGATATGCACGGCGTAAACGTACCCAGCATGCATTCTGATCACAGTGAGATTGGATCAGCCAGACCATCCCTGGAGGTATTCTCGTCTTGCGCTACGATCAGATCTCGGGCTGGAGCAAACGCGATCCATACGGCGAGCCTCCAAAAGTCCAGTGCTTTTACCTGCTGTGTTTGGAACGTGCTATTTCAACTCAATGCAGGCAGAGACAATAGGCACACCCACACTAATGCCAGATATAAATGCACAGGTGAGTCCAAGAGTGTGTGTTGCTGAGGTATAGATATCAGCATATAGACTGGGGTATAGATATCAACATATAGACTGGATCTGAATTCAGATTCCAAATGGGTCCTAATGGAGTTGATCGCTCTGCAGGAAGTAGCTCTATTACTGTACAGGCTAGAAGCTATTGCCCACTCAATGGATGCTACTGTAAAATGGGCTCTTTCACTGGTGCAGGGTGATGTGACAACTCCTGCTGTGCAGTTTTCAGATGCCGGGCGCAGACATACTGTAAATATGGTGAAGTGATAGTCAGACCCTTCATACACAGAGTGCAGTTTTAAGGACTGACATATGTCATACAGGGGTGCATTGGACACTGACTGATGGTTTCTGTGTCCCCTCTAAATAGGTATTGATCTTCATATTTACCCCACCACTCCCTACAGGGAGAGAACAGAGCCCAGCTTTACTGAGAGTTTGAGCAAAATACAACAAACAACAAAAACAACACACACAAAAAACATCTAATTATATGTGTACTGTTTATGTTGATATACTACGGAACCAGGGGTTAAAGTGGAGCGGAATGCAGTTCCGCCACCTCAGATAAATTAATAAACAAATATGTTCATGCATACCAATGATATAGCGCTATGATATTGTTAAAATAAATGGTGAGTTAATTTTTCGTCTGTACCGTCAAATTGCAGCCTGCCTCTCCTTCAGGATCACGGTGTTCAACAAATCAAAATGTAATATCAACCCCTGGTCCCGCCTTCACGAACACCCGTTATCCCCCCTGTTGTCCCTTCCCGACGTTCATGGGTCTCCTGTCTGATTTGAGTGCACATGTGCCGGTGTGAGACCCTGCCTACCAGCGCTCTGCTCTGCCTCCGCTCCTGGAGTGGTAGAGGTTCACATTTTCACAAAGTATTTGCAAGTGAGACAACATAATGGATATCGCTAAAAACATCACCAGTTTATGTCTAATACATGTCTGTTTAAGCATTATCCACACAAATACGACACATACTGTACTGTATGAATGGGAAAAAATAAAACGAAACGACCAAAGATCTAGCTGGGATTTGAACCTTGGATGTCATTGACAGAAAATATCTATATATTGGACTTTTAGTTAACACAAGTTAACATATGTGAGAAAATATACACCCATGTTAACTGGTAACATGGGCAAATGCAAGCCTCGAAACAATAAAGTAGGTTCACCTACTTTCACATACCAAAACCTAACTGATGTACAACAAACTGGCATGTCCCCACTTAACACTTTATTCTGTTTTGGGGTTAATATGAAACACGTCAGTCATGCGCAAACATTATCATTTATCATTGTTATTGTGGGCCATCTAACATGAAGAATGAATGTGTAGGCCTATCTCAGCACAAACAGTATCTTTCAACCTGTGCCGCAAGTCAACTGATTATGTTGTTTTTAATTTCATTAGATCTATATTAGGGTAGTCTGTATCAACCCAGAATCGTGATTGTGATTCACAACAAAGGTTTTGTTGGGTTTCGAACATGAGTTTGAGTCTCGCAGAGGCAAAATGTTCAACGCTGTGAATTTGTGATTGACTGTGTTGTCAGTTTATGGTAGTATAGACCTATGGTATTTTTATGACCATATGGTCATTGCAACAAGGTGCTTGACAGATATGCTCTTTTCTCTAATACAGCCCAATCCTCAATCAGCCCTAGTGATTTGAAGTAAGGAGAAACTTATTTTGACTGATTTAATTTGTTGGTCCTAATTTGATGACACGAAATGGTCATTATGGTAGTATAGCCTATTTATGGAGTACAAAACTTCGATGTACCTATACTGAGAGAGTTTGATGACATTCAGATGTTGCTGTTTCAGATTCCCACGTAGCCTAAATTAGAAAATAGTCTACTGCTCGTTCAGCAGCCTAATGCAAAACATACACTTGTATTGCTATAATGAATATCTTGATCGATTGACAAATAAGCTGTCACAAGACAACATACACATTCATTTAATAGGAAGACCATATTGTAGACATACAAAATGATTGGTCTTTTCATGTAGCCTTGGCAACTAGCCATATAGTAGCCTATAGGCCTGAATAATATGCTCATGAATTCACACTTGTTAAACTCATCTCAACATGTCTTTTGCAATCATTTAACCCGGCATGGGTAATGCTAAAGTCACTGTTACAAACAGTGTAGCGTGCAAGACTGGCCTATCATTACTTTTTACTCTTATGAGACAAGGGTACACTTTGAAATGGGTCTTACATTTTCCTTTGGGGCACTGACATGACGCTCCTTTTGCTAGATACACTGAACTGATTCGGTTCGGGAGAAAAGAGATAAAAAGCCCGCCTACACTGAAAACTGATTGGTTGATTTAGTGAAACAGGCCAATCAGGATGCTCTCTGTCTTGGATGCGCTCAGGCACACACGCACCACTCCTCGCTCTCTCCCTGTCGTGTACGCGCTACACTCAGATGCACACGGGCATCAGGGAGCCGCTATCAATACGCGGGAGACTCCCGGAACTTCCGGGAGACTTGGGATGTCTGTAGTCAGGATGTGTGTTGTTGCCCACAAAAACGAACAAAGTCTGAAGTGGGGTCATGCAGTTTGTTGTAACTGTTTTGGTATGTGAGGCAAAATGAATCTGCATTATTCAAGGCTTGCATTCGGTGTGTTTGCTCATGTCACCAGTTAACATGGACATCAGGATATCAGTAGCTAGTAGGCTAGTAGATTACTTTACTATAGACTAATGATGGCTGATGATGATAATGAATGGTGTTTGCTCTCTTTGGTGTAGTGGTATTAGTGCTTACTGCATTGAGCATTTTGCCTCCACGAGACTCATGTTCGAAACCCAACAAAACCTTTGTTGTTTTACTTTGACACTTTCCTGTTTGCACATCATTTTGTGTGGATAATGCTTAAGTGGACATGCATTTTTGGCATTTTGACATTCATATTCTGTCGCTCACTGTAGGCTTTGTGAAAATGTGAACCTCCGGCACTCAAGGGGAGGAGGAAGAGCAAAGCGCTGTTAAGAAGTAGGCAGGGCCTTGTTGAACATTCACTGATTTTATGCAAATATCACAAGTTGACATGCTCACCATCTAAACTGGCACACCGAAGGTTCACATTTTCACAAAGCCTACAGTGAGCGACAGAATATGAAGAAAGATCCTCCTGGACTATATATAAAAACAAATATTTAAACAAACATTTACACACTTACAGTATATAGTTTAATGTGTATACAGTACATTTGCCTCAACGCTAACCCAAAGTTTAACTAAGTGCTTTAAGTAAAACAATTTTCAACACTGTTCGATGGTTGTATTATCAATTTGAGCTGAAACATTATCGCAGCCGAAGCCTTCGGTAAAATCTGTCATCCCTGCCTCCAGAGTCTCTTTTTCCTGTGGCAGACCCTCAAACGCCTCCCCGCGCAGAGTAGTTTGCAAGCTGTCAGGACGGGAGAGGCGCTGGAACCCAACCGGCCACGGCCGCCGCTTTTGCATGTGCACGGATGCTGGGAATAGCAAATTGACTGAGCAAATAGCCATATTACTACACAGTGGGGGGAGCCGTGCCGCATTCCGCAAACAAAGGAATACGCCGAAGATGGCTTTCATGTGGAGAGGCAAGCATTATGGGTGCACAGAGAGAGAGAGAGAGAGAGAGAGAGAGAGATGAAGAGCGGAGGGAGTGAAAAAAGACAGAAAGACGAGATTTGTGAGGAGGAGTGTGCACTTATGAGAGAGAATGATGAGGAAGTAAAAAACAAAAATAATGGATGACTCTCTCTCTCTATCGTCATTAAGTGGTTGTGCAGTGAAGGAGTGTGTCAGGTGAATGAAAACTCTGTCATGTGAGGTCAGTGATCTCAAATATTAGCTGAATGAAACGTGGGGGCAAAGTGTCGATAAAGGATGAATACTCCGCTTCCGTGTTTGGCCCGCTGAAGAATGGCGATGGCACCGAGGATCTTCAGTGTAATCGAACAGACTCGTCTGAGTCGGTGAATAAGTGTTTGCACCGTGAGGCGAGGAGAGCGTGAGGAGAGCTCAATAAGCAGCTCAAGTGTTTCTGGAGATGCAATCAGCCGCTGTACTTACAGTGCGCCAGGTTATGAATGCTCGCACATGTGTAAATAAAGACGTCCAGTATCTCTGTGGCAGTGCGAGGACAACGCTATAAGAGTCTTCAGAGAGGAGAGTATTTGGAGTGGCAAGCCGGGTGTCATTCAGTGTCGGAGGTCACAGGTTCAAATCCTTCCCTCTCTCTCTCTCTCTCTCTCTCTCTCTCTCTCTCTCTCTCTCTCTTTCTCTCTCTCTCTCTCTCCCCCCACACTATTCTAGCTACGCCAGGGCTTGCCTGTCACTTCGCCCGAGCGAGCACACCAGCCTGTGAGTTTGGATAGGGTGGGGGAACGCCAGTGGCATGGAAAGCCATTTGCCGGCTACAAGCGAGACCGGGCGTTGGCTGCGGGTGGCGGAGGGGAGCAGAAGTCACTGTTGATTATGATATAATTCTGCCCGCCACAGTTTTATAAAGCCACCCGGGCTCGGCTCCTCTCTGCTCTGCTCGGCACTGGCCCCCTGCTCGCGGCAGGGGCCGGCTGGGGCCACGCCGTGTGTATGAGAAACTCCTCAATTTCACACATGCTTACTCTTGAGTGAGCTTCACATAAAGGGATTAGGAGGGGAAGGAAGTGCGAGGGAAATGGGATGTTAGACACCCCGTTTAATGGAGTGACAGGGCCGGGGCCACCGTCCCCTCTCTCTCTTCCTCCTTCTGTCTCTCTCGCTCTCTCTCTCACACACACACACTCTCACTCTGTCTCTCTTCCTCTCTTTTTTATCTCTCTTACCATTTCTCTCACTCTATCCTCTTCCTCTCTGTCTCTCTGTAGCTCCCTCTTTCTCTTCCTCTCTGTCTCTCTTTCTGTAGCTCCCTCTTTCTCTTCCTCTCCCTCTCTCCCTCTCTCTCTCTCTCTACAGCCTTCTCTCGCTCTCTCTCTTAATTCCCCGTGCTTACCCACGTGGCTGCTCCTGCTGCCCTGATCCATGGCTGCCTGCTCTCTGGGACACCCTGAGTGGAGGTGGGCCGCCGGAGAGGGCACGGGAAAGCGGTCAGCAGGGTCCAGTCAATTCCCACATTAGCACCAGGCAAGCTGCTCTTTGTTGTTTGAGTTGGGGATTGAATTTTTCACTCTTTCGTCGCCTCTTTCCTTTCTGTCACAGCTTTGTTTTGTTTTGCCTTAGCAGTTCCTTGAGCTTATCTCTCTCAAAGACAGCACTGCTCCCAGGGCGGCTGGGAACAGAGGGTTTGTGTATTTGAGAGTGTTATCAGCGTGTGTGTATGTGTGTGTGTGTGGGTGGGTGTTTGGGTACCTGTGTGCTTGGGAGGGTGGTGGTGGTGGTTGGTTGGTTTCCAGGCAGTCCAGTTCAGTGAGTACAACTTCACGACCCCCCCTCCCCCTTCCCACCTCCTCCCAATCTAAGATAAATAAACAAACAAATGAGAGTGAGGACTGAGTGGCCGGGTGGACGAGCGCTCAGGCAGATAGAGCCACGGTCAGCAGGAGAGAGAGAGCGAGTGAGAGAGAGAGCGAGCGAGAGAGAGGAAGGGAGAGAGGTGATGAATGTGTGGATGGTTGATAGCGGTGTGGATGGGTGGTCAGGCAGGGGCGGTGAGTGGTGCAGGACCGGTTGGGTGGGGGTGGGGGGGGTGGGGGGGGTACTAAGGGTGGCTGTCTCAGCAGCACGGCGGGGCTGGGGTGTCAGGCGCTGGGTGTTGGATGTGCTCCGTGGCCTGGGAAAGGTTCTGGATGAGGGCCTCCCGGCAGGCTAGGGCAGGGCAGGGACGGGGGCGTCGTGTGAGAGTGGCCAGGGGGCTCGGCTGGTGGAAGAGGATGGGGTGGGGGGTTATGTGGGGGCAGTGCCTGCCAGGAAGCGCTGGGGCGTCCATGCTTAGCCTCCCCAGGTCACCTCATCGCTGCCTCTCCTCCCCTCTCCTCTCTCTCTCACTCGCTTCCTCTCCTCTCCCCTTGTCTCCTCTCCTCCTCTCCCATTTCTCATTCATCCACCTGTTCTCTCACTCCACTCCCACCTTCCTCTCTTCCTGCAGCTCCTGTTGGACCTGCTGTGTGTGTGTGTGTGAGTGTGTGTGTGTGTGTGTGTGTGTGTGTGTGTGTATAGTGTATGTGTGGGGGGGGGTTGGTTAATAATAGCTCCTGGGTTTTGACGGATGGGCCCTCTCACACGGCTTGAGATTGGGCCAGCTGTGGCCGCGCCCGTGAGCCGGCTCCATCGGCCCTCCGACCCGCCACCCTCACACTCCATGACCTGCTCTCACGCCCTCCCGCAGAATAACACACACACACATACATACACACACACACACACACACACACACACACACACACACACACACACACACACTCAGACATACACACACACTCAGAACCACAGAAACACATACAGTTCATAAACAACATCATCCCTGCATTTCTTGTTTTTAGGAGGTTGTGTGTTGTTTCATCTTTATTTTCCAGTGATGTCTGTGTGTGTCTTCTCATGATTGTGTATGGTTAGGCTTGAGGATGTTCTGTGGTGTGGGTTTGTATTGTGTATGTGTGACACTGCACATGATTGCAGATCTGTGTGTGTGTGTGTGTGTGTGTGTGTGTGTGTGTGTGTGTGTGTGTGTGTGTGTGTGTGTGTGTGTGTGTGTGTGTGTGTGTTTGTTGTGTGAGTGTGTGTCAGGAGGCAAGTGTTTGTTTCTGCATATTTGACATGTGTGGATTTGTCCCTGTCGGCTCTCCCGATGGCTGCATATCTGTTGTAGATAAAGCCTCCGAATGTGAACGTGTGCTGCCATTATCAGCATTTTTCACTCTGTGTCTGAGGCCTATCTCTGTGCGTGTGCGTGTGTGTGTGTATGTGTGTGTGAGAAAGAGAGAGAGAGAGAGAAAGCATGTGTGTGTGCGTTCTTTCACAAATCCCTGGCACCCAGAGACAGATATCACCACATACCCTGCAGAACCACCCGTAACCACTCACACCTATAGTGTCTATGGAACGCCTGGACAAGACCCCCTCTGGAGTCCACCATTCTCAGAGATTACTCATCTGGCCCTCAGTGGACTGGCCATGACCATGCTGGAGTTGTGCGTGTCATCATCACCATGTCACATCATTTGTTCCAACTGTGAAACTTGGACAACGATGGCCCAGAATGGATTCAATTAACAAACAATCATCCATATTTAATTAAAGGCCTTAATAATTGTCATTGAGCACTGGTTAACTTTTAATAAGTACTGTCCTTAGAAAGATAATTTACTTGTTAAGTAATTATCGTTTTCTATTAAACCCCATTGTATGGTCCTCTTGCAGTCACTTTTATACAAATCGCGCTACATTTTAAGTAAGTGTTTCGCTATTTAGTAATTAATTCCCGCTCTAATCAGATAATTGGTCACTTAATAACGGTGAAGGGAAAAAAATCTGTTAACTTCTTACACGCCAATTAACGGCAGGAGATGGCTCCTTTAAAAGTTTACTGCTGGAATGGGCCACGGTTGTCTCGCCCCTCCCAGAGAGGCCTGTGAGATGCGGGATAACTCGGGGAGTTGAGGGGCCTCTCGGCAGGGGCCTGTTTATAGCGCTCAGATTCACCGATTAGATAGTGGTGATAAGATAAGGGCAACTCTTTTAAAGTGATTTTTCATGCATTTACGTGCCGTATTCAATTTAGATGGCAAGATATTCATAGAATAAATTACATTTTTTTCTCTCTTTCTCTCTCTCTCTACATTCTCTCACGTTGGTGAAGATAGATTACACGTATATTTTGTTACAATTCAAACATTATCTCTAACATGTGTAAAACAAGTTTAATTTTTGGTTTACTATTGCTGTGTGCAGTCAGGGCAAAACGCATTTAAAGATTAAACATTGGCATAGCGTGGTGAAATATGTCTCCGACAAAGTTCCCAATAATTATATTGATTGGGTCATTTAGTGTCTCTGTCAGAGGCTATTGAGTTGGCTGGACAGTGAGAGAAAGGGAGAAAGTGTGTGAGAGTGAGAATGAGAGAGAGAGAAAGAGAGAGAAAGAATGAGTGAGTGAGTGAGTGAGTGTGGGGGTGAGAGAGTCTTCCCTGGGGCCTAGTTCATCTCTTAGCCCCCACCTGGGAGGAGACAGCCCAGCCGTAATGTAGTCATCATGCAATGCCATCCAAACAGAGGCTAATAACCATAGCTTATAGTGTTTGAAGGTCAGCCTCCTTTGATGCCATTGTGTCCCTGCAACAGAGGAGGCAGTATTTCTTTTTTCCTTCTTGCTGTATGTGTGTTTGTGTGTGTGTGTGTGAGTGAGTGAGTGAGTGAGAGAGAGAGAGTGTGTCTGTCTGAGCTATGTATGTACTTGCATGTGTGTATCAATGTGTAAAAACGTGTGCTTGTACATGTTTGTGTGCATGCATGTGTGCGTATGTGTGAGTGTGTGAATGTGTGTGTGTGTGTGTGTGTGTGCGCGTTGGTCTCGTGGCCTCCTCCACCCCTTCCACAGGCACAGCCGTCGCAGTAATGAAGAATTCCAGCTGGCAGGCCAGGCCGTGGCGCTCGGACAGTGGGTATTTTTCATCCTGTAATGTGTGCACGGGTCATTAATTGCGCCTTGCCATGGGTCCAGTGGGCTTGTCATTTGGGTACAGCACATCTATACATCTGCTGCCTCCACCCACTCACGCTCCCTCCCTCTCCACCTCTCCTCTGGGTCTGGGTTGCAGCCCTCTGTGGCTCATGTCACCTGGGAGCCTGTCTCCGCAATGGGGTGACCCATTTCCCCAGTGCAAAATGAATGAGCGGCTTCTGTCGGCATGGAGCGCTCATTTGATATGAGATATAGCGCTGTCTGTGTGGAGGCTCACCAAAAAAAAGCTAGCTAGTATTTTTTTTTTTGTTTGTGAAAAGGTCTCGCCTTTTTTGTGGTCCTCATATACCACTATATCCTCTGTAGGCCACCTTTAGCACTGTAGAGTAGGGTTCAGTTTCTGTGTGTGTGTGTGTGTGTGTGTGTGTATGTGTGTACGTGTTTAAGTGTTTGTGTGTGTGTGTGTGTGTGTGTGTGTGTGTGTGTGTGTGTGTGTGTGTGTGTGTGTATGTGCGTGTGAGCGTGTCTTTTCTTTCTGCAGGCATAACAGCCCCCTGCCTCTCTCCTTGGCTAATACAGTATGGGGGCTGTAAATGTAAGCCCTGTCCTCAGGATCCTCTCTCAGTATTTATAAGGGTCATTAGCTGTTGATCCGCAGGTTTATGAGGGTGTTATATCTGTGTGTGTGCACGTGGGTGTGCCTGTGCCTCAGGCTGCCCACAGGCCATCGCTGACCCCTCCCATACACACACACACACACCCCAACGCCTCCCGTCCCCACACCCCCTCTGTTCCCCCCCATGCAGAGAGTTCTATTGATTGGGCAGCACTGGAGACTGTGGAGACTGTAGGTGGGGGCAGGGAGAGAGAGAGAGAGAGAGAGAGAGGAGTTGGCAGGTGGGGTAGTTGGGTTGGGAGGCTAAGAGTGTGCTGGGGATTCAGCATCTTGGTGCTGAATGGGGAGCTCAATTGAATGAGGTGTGTGTGTGTGTGTGTGTGTGTGGTGTGTGTGTGTGTGTGTGTGTGTGTGTGTGTGTGTGTGTGTGTGTGTGTGTGTGTGTGTGAAAATGAGGAAGGAGGTGGGAGTGCTGCATTGGTGTGATATGTTTTGTCAGAAGCATCTGTTTGGTCACAGGACGAGCGTAATCCCCGACCTTGAGCACAGCGCATTGATGGTGGTGTGGCGGAGACAGAGATGGAGGCCGAGGCAGCACACCCACACACACACACACACACACACACACACTCTCACACACACACACTCAGCTGTGGCCCTGCATGGGCCCATTAACACTTCCTTCCCTACCTCACAGATGCGGCCGAGCAGCCACCAGGCCTGCCGAGACAGCGTCCCCACTCCCGCTACCCACTCACCTCACCTCCCCTCCCCTCATCTCTGGCTCCACCACCACCTCCACCACCACCTCCACCACCACCTCACCCTGTTTGGCGAGCCAGCCAGTAAGCCACCGCAGCCCTTCCTCTCTCTCTCACTCTCCCTGCATGCCTCCCCAGACTCACACAAACACTCTCCAACTGCATGCCCCTACCCATTCATTTACTGTTTGTTGTGCCTTAGTGCTTGTAAAGACATTATATAAACCAGAGCTTTTTGTGCTTGAGAATACCATTTACGTGGGTGATGGGGTGATACCTGGAGGGAAATGCACTCCATTTGCTCAGCAGCGAGTGCATTAAGCAGAGCGGAGAGAAAAGGCTGAGCTTTAACTCCTGTTTTCTCCCTCTCAAATTCCCAAGATCTGAGGCAAATTGGATGCTAATGAGCAAAGGGGGGCCCCTGTTAGTTATTTGTAAACGATTTCTTCCTTATTTATTGGTTTGTTTAATTTACAGTGGAGGAGCAGAGAGATAATTTGCCGAACACAACCACCCCTGTGATTGGTGTCTGGCCCGCACTCTGAGGGCCTTCCCCTGATGGACCTCCAAGTGGCAGAGCTCATCAAAAAGGCTCTGGAATCGAATCAAAGTCGCCCCGCTCCTCTCCATGCCTCTTTTCTCTGTCCCTCCTGCTCTCTCGCTCTCTCCTCTCACTCTTCTCTCTCTATCTCCTCTTTCCTCTCTTCTTCTCATCCTCTGGCTCTTCATCTACCGCTTTCTTTTTTTTGCTGTCATTTTTTGAAAGGAGAAAAAAAGAAGTGTAGTGAGATTATGTTTGCTCTTAGTCTTCATTGTGTTGATTTATTTACGTACAAACTGCCAGATTTTTGGATGAAAGGAGTGGAGTGCATCGGGGGTTACTTTGGAGAAGAAAAGAGCTTGTCATTCCTTGGCATTTGTGGTTTTGTGCTGGTGGCTCGACGTGTGCCAATACATGTAATTTTGCTCCGAGGGGAATCGCTCACGTCTTTCTTTTCAGTTGAGCTGCTCCTGTCTCCTGCCCACCCGCCCGTCAGCCCGCCACTCTCGCAGCGCCATGGTCACCTTTTGTGAGGCGTTTGCCACGGCACATGGAGAGAGTGTGAAAGACAGCGAGCAGGGAGAGGGACAGGGCTGTTAGAGTGACCGTTTTTTGGGAGAGGTAAAGAGAGCGGGGGTGGATGGGGTGGGATGGGATGGGGGGGTTGTTGGAGGTGCATGCCTGGGTTGGGGAGGGAGGGTGGGGAGGGGGCACAAATTATAGAGTAGGGGGTCCGGCGGAACATCTGCAGACAGCCTTCACGTGGGGTGACTTTTTCTCTCTGTCACCGTGAATCCATGCCTACTGTGGCCAATTAAACAAATTGCCGCCAAAAAAAAGAGAACGCAAGAGAGAGAGAGGGAGAGAGAGAAGGAAAGAGAGAGAGAGAGAGAGAGAGAGAGAGAGAGCATTTTATTAGTATTTGCCCATAGCCGCAGTCCATTGCAATAAATTTCCTTCAGGCACGCTGGAAAACAAATTGGCACATTAACTTGTGAATGGCTAAAGAGGTACTCCGGCTTCGCCTGCGGGGCTGCCGAGTATCAAAGTGTCTGGCGTCGAGAGCAATCTGTCTGCTTTATCATTCAGTGTGACAGTGGGGCCGTGCGTGCGGAACTGCCGCGGGGCACACCGAGCGCCAGGCATTAGCTCGCTTTCCCTTGGCAGGCCCAAGCTGTTTGCCATTGTGGCCCAAATAGTCCTCTCTATTTATCTGTTATTACATTGGAATTGGCAGATCAAAAGCACTGGGTCCTTCTGCCACAGCCAAGCGGCGTTGGCTGCATTTCTCTTCAGCTCTCCCCCCTCAACACACACACACACACACACACACACACACACACACACACACACACACACACACACACACATAAAACCTGAGGCCTCCATCCCCTTTGCGCTCTTTCTCGCAGTCTTTCGCTGTCTCTCTCTGTCTTCCTCTGTCTCTCTTTCTTTTTTGTTCTCCTTCGTTCCCTGCCTCTATCACTGTCTGTCAGTGCCTTTCTCTTTTGTCTCTCTCTCTCTCTCTCTCTCTCTCTCTCTCTCTCTCTCTCTCTCTCTCTCTCTCTCTCTCTCTGTCTTTCTCTCTCTCTCTCTCTCTCTCCATCTGTGTTTTCTCTCGGCTTTCTCTCTCTCTCCACACCTACCATTGCTCTTACCTCATGTCCCTCTCTCTCTCTCTCTCTCTCTCTCTGTTTTCCTTTCTGTGCTCCTTCTCTCTGTCTCGTTCTCCCTCCTACCATCGCTCTTTCTCCCTCCTCCTCTCTTTGTCTCTCTCCCTCTTGCTCCATCTCCCTCCCTCGCTTACTCTACCTCTCTCCCCCTCCCTCTCTCTCAGATCCACTCACACACTCCCTCTGTCGTTGAGTGGCTGAGCAGGCTGCATGTGTGTGTATGTGTGTGTGTGTGTGTGTGTGTGTGTGCGGGCCAGTATGGTCTGGCATGTTTCGGAGTGTCTAGCTCCTCAAGCCTGCTCCTGCAGGGCCTGTTTTCATGGCTGTTTTCAGAGGGCCTACCCAGCGTTTAGCGCGGATTAACATGTTTGTGTTTGTATGTGTGTCATGATAATCCTTTTAGTAATAAGCCATTTTTTTCTGAGAGGGAAATAATTTATGCGTGTCACATGGGGAGCTTCCGCTTAGCTCTGATGCAGTAGGTGGTCTAATTTCCATGTTTTTTCTTTGGTGGAAAGGTCTGTTTGATTTTTTTCTTTGGTTTAGATTTTTAGCGAGGGATTTTATAGCCGGATGTGAAAACAAAATAGTGTGAAGCTGGAATATGATCTGTTTTTCTCTCACCTTCTCTCTCTATATCAATCTCTCCCCCCCCCCCACTGTCTCTGTCTCTCTCTCTTCCCATCCTCTCTCTCTCTCTCTCTCTTTCTCTCCATCTCGGTGGGGTAGCGGGTGTGTGAGAGGCACGGAGCTGGTCGTCTCAGTGTCAGCGCGGCTCAGCAGTATGGCCGACTCCGCTGCCAGACCTGCCGGTCCATCAAAGGCTGATTTTCCACGCCGGCAGGCCAGGAGGCACAGGCCAGGGAGAGAGAGAGAGGGGGCAGGAGGAGAGAGAGGGGGAGAGAGGGCACAGAGAGAGGAGGGAGAGGGGGAGAGAGGGCACAGAGAGAGGAGGGAGGGGGGCCCGTTCCACAGCCAGGGACAGGTGGGAGGCGCGAGGAAAGGGGGCCCAGGGCACCGGCGTGCCAGGATCAGAGTGGAGCGCTGGGTAGGGGCCAGCCACTGAACTGAAAATAGCCTTGCATTGACACTCCAAAAACTCAAGCACACACACACACACACACACAAATATACACACATGCACATACATACACACATACTCACTCACACACACACACACACACACACACACACACACACATAGTCACGCACACACATACACACACACGCACACATACGACAGGTTTGGGAACCCCTCCAGAAGGCCCACTCTGCTTTTTACGGCCGGATCTGTTATTCTTATGGTCAACAGTAAGGCAGTGCAGAGTGTTTTACAGCTAGTTAAAGCACACCGTATTTTAGTTGGGTCACTGTAAACATGACCCGTGCCCTAAGAACAAATATACACCACAAAACATGTCTCATCTGGCATGCAGGAGGTTAAAAAATATACTGCAGTGTTCTCCCTCTTACATTCTCTCACTTCTCTCATTTCTCTCTCTCTCTCTCTGTAATTCTCCCTCTTTTTTCCTCTTCTGAGAGTATTTCCCCCCCTTTCTTTTTTCCTCTTCTGAGAGTATTTCCCCCCCTTTCTCTTTACTCTTTTATATTTTAAACTCCACCAGCTAGCCGCTTTTATGCAGGTGTAAATGAGATCCCACAAAATCTATATCGCATCTTTAAAACCAAATAACTCTCCCCTCTCCGCAGTGACATTGACCCCAGCAGGGCAGTTCTGGTTCAGTGCTCAGGGCCCTCTGGAACGGGATCGTGAGGGTGTGGGGGGTGGGGGGGGGGGGGGGTCGTGGAGGGGCTTCTGGGGTTGGTGGTGGGGCGATTTAAGGCGCAAAGGCTGCACCGGACCCCAGGTGCACAAAGGCAAGCAGTTAAATTTCATCATTACCCTTTCGTCGCCATGTTAGCTTTTTATAGGCCTTTTACAGCCCGAGTGGAAGGTGCAGCACCGTTCCCATCGGTGCAGAAGATAGACAGAGAGAGAGAGAGAGAGAGGGAGAGAGAGAGGTGGCAGGTAGTGGGGTAGATGAAGGGGAGGGAGTGACGAAAAGAGTGAAAGGAAAGAAAAAAAGCTAGAAAGAAAGACAGAGAGAGAGAGAGAGAGAGAGAGAGAGAGAGAGAGAGAGCGGGACATCACTTGTCAAGCTGACTGCAGGATGATATAAAAACAGCGGCGAGGGCGGAGGATAAGCGCGATGATGAATGGGCCGTGGACGTTCATCCATCCAGTTGAAGGATTTGCAGCAGAGGAACTGTGTACAGACACCAAGATGTGAGGGAAGTAGAGAGAGAGAGAGACAGAGGGAGAGAGAGAGAGAGAGAGAGAGAGAGAGAGAGAAGGGGGAGGCAGAGGTGGAGGAGGAGGAGGGGTGAGGGGGGAGTAAAAGTGGATAGAGGGAGACATGTGAGCTGCTGGGGAGAGATGAGGGGAGTGGGCGATGTGGAGCGATAGGGAAAGAGACACGGTATACAATAAGATTCTCAGAGATCTACAGTTGTGTGTCTCTGTGTGTGTCTGTGTGTGTGTGTGTGTGTGCATGCACGTATACAGCAGGAGTCAGAGGCAATGCCACTCAAGTGGGGGCTATGACAGCAGCACTGAATCTCACACACCTCCACAGACTGTTCCTGCTGGGCTCAACACACACACACACACACACACACACAAACACTGCAATAGCATTTACAATGTTGTAATAGCATAGGTAGCAACCTAAAAGATCAGATTGTACTGTTATAAACAAAATGTACATAATTATTAAGCTCCTGTAAGTTAATATGTATGATAATTGTGGATAGAATTCAAATTGTACATGGAACTTCTTTGTATGTGTTGTTTTGTCCCACTGTTGGTTATAACTGGTGTAAGATAAAGCGTATTGCCATTGCTTAATGAATCAGTGACAATCCTTGTGGTCACAAGCTGGTTTAAAGAACATCTTCCACACGGATCCCACACTCA
>NC_055971.1:9169829-9174829 GCF_018492685.1 Alosa sapidissima | reverse complement strand
GTTTGTTTGTTTGTGTCTGTCAGTGTACCTGTCTGCTATTGTAAATGCTTTTGTGTGTGTGTGTGTGTGTGTGTGTTCCGCGAGACGCCGCAGTGGGCGTGCAGGGAGGGCGGGGAGGCCTCTTTTAACGGCTCTTTGAAAGAGATAAATGGCTTACAGATGGCCCAATCAATATATTCAAATGAGACACAGAAAACAGCAGAGCAGCCATCGGAGATCAGGCAGAGGACTGGCTGCACCTCCGCGCATCAGCCGGACACACACACACACACACACACACACACACACACAGACACTGTTTGACCTGGCATGGTTTGTAAATACACGTCGCTGGCCAGTATCCCGTGTGTGTTCATTTACAGTGTGGACCAAACAAGCAGTCCGGGGCACCAGTGTGTAGGGCCTCGGCATTATTTAATGCTTGATTTGTAATAAACAATAGGTGTTTAATTCAGTGCTCTGTAATTAGATTCATAGCTCCTGGGTGGACTGCAGCTGGGGGGGATTACCGTGGTGGATGACCCGAGACCGGCCCGAAGGGAAGGCTCCTGGGGTGGGGAGGGCTTGGGGGAGATGGGGGGTGGGGGGTGGAGGCAGGGGGTGGAGGGGGGGGAATGTTCCCCAGGCGGCAGATAACATCCAATACCTCCCCTGTGAAATGCAAAAATCTACCAAGACATTACCGAGGTGTTTTATCACGTCGTATCAGATGCTTCCTCCCCCTTATCATTTTTACACACACTTTAACACAGATAGCTCATTTCTCAGGAAATATCTCAGATTCAAATGGTGAAAGTTGGGGGGGAAATATTGGGGGTGGGGGGAGAAAAAACATGTTTTCCAACAAGATAGCGTATTTGTCCACGTGGTGTGAATTTCTCATGTTGACAGTACTGGGCCATAGAGGGGAAAAAAGATTTGCATTAGAGAGACCACACTGACTGTGGCTGAATAGAGTTGGGGGTCCTAACTGTCACCCTCTATGGTTTCACACACCCACACAGTGGCACACACACACATACACACACACACACACACACACACACACACACACACAAACACACACATTTACAGAGTCAGACACACACATATGCAACAACGCACATGCAAACATACAGTACAATCACGCTTACTCTTTACCAGGCTGTTCCACACAAACCCACACATTTACACACAAATATGTACACTAATTCTCTCTTGCTCTCTCTGTCACAGACACATTTCTCAATTCACAATTCAAATATGCATAACAAATCATGTTGCAGTGGCAAAGCATTCACAGGAACAATGGAAAATATATTATATACGCACAAAAACAACAACAACAAACTGTATGGAAAACATATACAAACAGTTACACTTCATCAAGGCACTGTAAATCGTTCTGTAGGTATGTGCCTATTTATGTAGATGTATGTGTTTGAGTCTGTACGTGTGTGTGTGTGTGTGTGTGTGTGTGTGTGTGTGTGTGTGTGTGTGTGTGTGTGTGTGAGAAGAAGATGCCCATTGTAGCCATGATGCAGAAGCTCCTGTCAGAGAGCTAGGCTCAGTGAGTGTCATGCAGGGCCCCCTCCCCTGTGTGTGACAACTACACCCCCCTCCCCACACACTCACACACACACACCCCACCACACACTGACACACACACACATACACATACACACACATACACACACTTACACACACACACACACACACACACACACCTTTCTCTCCAGGCCCAGGCCTGGGACACTGCAAATGCATCAGGCAGATTGATGGTGCCTTCCCTCAGCGGAGGTGTCAACATGAGCTCTCACTGTGCCCCTCATTCTCATTCCAGGCTCCTGCGCCTCCACCTCCATCAACCTCCAACAACCACCAGCAGCAGCAGAGCCCGAGCCGAGGACGGACGGACAACCAACGCTGGACCTGTGTGGCCGAATGCCCTTGAGATGAAGTCTGGACCCTCACAGAAGGTTCTAGATTCATAGCAGGCCCTCAGAGTGGCACGTCTCTCCACATGCGATTACACAGAGCAACGTGAGGGACACTGAGAGGAAGGGGAAGGGTGAGATTATGCAGTCTCTCAGCAATGCGTTTCCACTGAGAAATGCAATCTACCAATCAGATGTTCTTCCACTGATGCTAAAGCTAATTATATACGTAAAAAATCAAGTGCTGACAAAATACCATCAATACCTTCAAAACCAGTTAGCATACCCTTTAATATAGCATTGCAGTTGCATGTTGGGTAGAGAATGTTCTTCTCTTGGCTGTGAGAGGGAGGAGAGTGGTGCAGTGCCGGAGGAGCAGACTTGCATGTGTTTGTATGGGGCCATGCTAACTCTCCCTCCGTCTCCTAACCTAGTAAAAGGGGCCTTGGCCTATTAATTGCCCTGACAGTGATAAAGGAAATGGGAGGGGATGCTATTTGTCTTTAATGCTGCTCCCCGCATATTACCGCGAGACAAATGGAAACTGTTTTCTGAGTTGAGCGGCTGGAATTTTTTTTTTTTTTCGTCTTGAAACCCTTTGAGGGAAAAGGGGGGCAAGGGTGAGAGTAGGTCATGGCAAAAACTCTTGTGAGAAGGCTGTGTGTGTGTGTGTGTGTGTGTGTGTGGTAGTGAATGCCTGCGTGCTTTTGCGTGTGTGTGTGTGTGTGTGTGTACAGTATGTGAGTCTGTGTGTGAATGTGTATGTGTGTGTGAATGTGTATTTGGATCTGTGTTATTGCAGCCTTATACAGTTTTTACATCATGTTAAAGCTTTATGTACTTAAGTGCATTCATTCAGTACTTAAAGGGATACTCCGGAGTAAAAACAAGTCTATTTATGGTTGATAATGGGTTCAAACTTTCGTTTGGGTTGAACACGCTGACTGATTTGAAGCTCCTGGAACAGAAGTAAGGCAATGTGTGCTGGCTTCAGACACCTGCCTCTCTTGTCACTTTAAAATATTGCAGTACTTCGGTTTATCTGTAGGATACCCATGGACACTACCACCGAAGTGTAAGGCTATTTGTAACTTTGTCAGTGATTTGAAAATAGCTATTTATTTTGACATGGTGTATACCCACTGCAACACACTATGAACCATGTTGTTGCTAATGCTCAAAACTCCTCCGATTCACGTAATTTTGTTCCCAAACGAAAGTTTGAACCATATGTAAATGTAATGTAAAATGTAAATCAGGTTTCTAGGCCAAGTATACTTGCATATACACACTAACCCGGAGCAGTGAGCTGCTTGCTACAGCGGCGCTCAGGGAGCTGTGAGGGGTTAGTTGCCTTGCTCAAGGGCACTTCAGCAGTGGATGTGGGCATGGGAGAGACCATCAACCATATCAACCATAAATAGACCCCAGGTTGTTTTTACTCTGGAGTATCCCTTTAGGTACATGAGTTCAAAACAGTGAAGATGCACTGAGGAAAAGGAATGGGAAAATACACCAAAATTCAAAAACAATTGTGCCTTCGATTCACATTTTGTATCAAACATACAGTACATCCTATATTTAAAGGTGCTCTAAGTGATGTTACGTGGTTTCCAAGCTAAAATATTTGTTGTCACATACAGCAAACATCTCCTCAGCATCCACTAGCTGCCTGTCCCCGGAATACACTGTAAAATAAGTCTCTATAGACATCCCAGGGTCCAAAAACGGGAACCAAAACAGCCTGAACCATGAAACATAACAAACTTTTCCAGCCATTCACCGACGAGATGCTTGTTCAGGAAAGTTTCAATTGCACGGGAGGGAGGGGCAAGCTAGCTCTCTGTTTGGTTGAATATCAACAGAAGTGATATTACCCAACATCGCTTAGAGCACCTTTAACACATCAATCAAACGAAGAGACATGCAATAAGTACTAAGTTGCAAATTAAAAACAAAAACAATTACTTTCAATGCTTAAATGTAAATTATATCAATCACATTCAATTAAGCAATACTTAATTGTGAAACAAATGAATTACATTCAACAATAAAACAATTCTGATTTGCAAATTCAATCAATTTCATTCATCTTGATCTTGATGAGTTAAAAACATTATATGTTAATTTTTTGTTGATCTTTATTGTTCCATTTATTTGTTACTTTCTAACAATTTCTGGTGAATTGAAAGTGTATCATAGATCTGTAATTGTGCCGAATATTTATCACTTAACTCTCTAGCAATGACTTCTGCAATTGCAAAATTCTAACAGTTATGCTGCAATGAGTGCTACTTAAAGGAGAATTCCGGTGTGATATTGACCTAAAGTGTGTTGAAACATGATACCGAGTGTGAACGTATGTCTCATAGCCCATCTCGGCTTGTCCCCTGCACTCCAAAATCTGGCGCTAGTTAGCCGATGCTACCAACAGCTTTTTCAATGGTGGTGCTTCGGCATCGGGCTAGCCATGCAAATAAATCACTGTTTTACACCATTTACGAGGCTCAATGTATCTCCACACTTCATTGGTAGACTTCCGAGGGCCCTGACATTTAAAACGAGACATTGAGAACTTTGAAAAAGCACTGGTAGTTTACTTACAAGATGATTTATGCAGACAGTATCTTCACAAAGTTTAGCGTTTGTAGCCATTTTGAATTTAGTCACGATAAGTCGAGCGACGAGTAAGAATGAACAGATATGATAAGAGATCAGATTCCAAAAATAATTCAGTGGAAATGCATGGATTCCAGTTTCTTCCAGTAGCAGCAACTGGAATCCATGCATTTCCACGGAATTATTTTTGGATCCTCAGGTATCCACCACATGATTTACTCCTGCTGCTATGTTCTGTCTCCCAATCTACTCCAAGGCTTTCCTGTCAATCACAACTGTTCTTGAGTGGAACTCAGAAGCCTCGACTGTGCCATCATGATGAAAAGCATTCTCAGGTGCATACTCAAAGTTTGCTGCCAGTTGTGGTGTCATTGTTGCCCTTTCTTCACGAAATTGGTCTCAGCTTCTGTCCTGCCGTTGCTGATGCCTTGCCCCAATGACACGTGGCACGTCAGGGTTCAAGCC
>NC_055971.1:9119829-9162329 GCF_018492685.1 Alosa sapidissima | reverse complement strand
GAGAGAGAGAGAGAGAGTGTGTGTGTGTTTGTGTGAGACTGTGATTAGTGTGTCATTTTGTGTCTGTCTAAGTGTGTGCTGCATGTGTCTGCAGAGAGTGAGTGATTGAATGCCACCCTTAGTGTGTGTGTGTGTGAGTGTGTGAGTGTGTGTTTGTGTGTGTGTGTATGTCTGACTGGGAAGCTGATGGGAGCAAAGTCCTACAAAGGGAGGAGGAGGAGCAGGAGGAGGAGCAGGAGGAGGAGCAGGAGGGGAGTCTAGCAGGAGCAAGGGTGAGTGTGAGGCGGGCTGTACAGGGAGGTGTGTGTGTGTGGGGGGGGGGGGGTTGTTGGTGGTGAAAGGTGTCGAGGGGGAGCTCTGGGGTTGCCTGGTCAATTAAATTCACATTGAGGATAAATGATTTGCAAATGATATACAAACAAGTAAGTGTCTCGTACTTGAGAGATATCAAGAGCTCCTCACTCCTGGCCTATTGACAGAGGGCACACACGCTGCGCATCTGCCAATGCTCTATAGATTTCTTCGCACACTCACTCACGCGTCTGCTGATAACGCTGCCCCGCTTAGATAATGTTGTTCAAATGTCACAAGTCGCTTTGTATACGCTACGTGAAAGAGCTTCATTACAACATTTTAAGCAGTGAGGGCTCCCTACTGTACGTGGTGAATGGGTCGAATCAGAGTGTTGGTAATGTGCCGCGGCAAGATCACAGTAGTGGTTTTAGAGAGTGTCTGCGACGGCTTTCTCTGTTTTTGTCAAGTCGTAAAGCCATAGACCATGTCCAACCCCCACGGTCATGCACACAGCAAACACAAACAACTCAGCCTTTTTCACACAGAGGCGTTGGAAGGAGTTGGGCCGGGGGGGTGAGGGGGGTGGGGAATCGTTGAAGCGGGTCTCTTTTTTTGGCTTGGGGGTGAGGGTGTGGGGTGTGGGGTGGGGGGTTGCGGGGGGTATGTGTTTGAGTGAGAGGCGTGTAACGGCCCCCCTCCATCTTCTCTCTGAGGAGTTGATGATACTAAAGACACCAAACAGAGTCCCGGCTGTGACAGTGGGGGTGGGGTGTGTGTGTGTGTGTGTGTGTGTGTGTGTGTGTGTCGGGGCGTAAGGGGACATGAATGGGGAAAGGGGGGGCACTTGAGGGGGGAGCAGCGGCCCCTGTGCCATTCTGCTCTTTTACAACTTTACAAATAGGCTTTTAATTTTCCTGAGCGGTCGGGGCGTGTGCGGCCTGCCTGCATCAATCACCATCACGAGGCTGCAGGCGAGGCTGCTCTCCCTCGGGTCCTCCTCTACGCCTCGCTCCTTCTCCCCTCCAGACAAGAACCCCACCCTGACATACTCTCTCTCTCTCTCTCTCTCTCTCTCTCTCTCTCTTTCTCTCTCTTTCTCTCTCACACACACACACACACATTGCTGCCCACAGCGCCCCACACTGCCAAGTCTCAGCTGCTGAACTGATTCAACTCTGATTTTTCTGTTTGTTTGTGTGTGTGTGTGTGTGTGTGTGTGTGTGTGTGTGTGTGTGTCTTTCTTTGGGTGGTTGATGCTGGCAGGGGGAGTGGAGAGGTGCCAAACGGCCCCTCCTCTCTCTGATAGGGATCTATGTATTTCCAGTAAGACCAGGAAACAGAACTTAGTACATCAGCAGGGTCATATACAACTATCAGCCAGACCCTTGGCTGCTCAGGAGATCATCCTGCAGAATCTTCCATCTAGTCCAATCTTTTCTTAAACAGTCTGTCTTGTAAGGATAATTTATCATTTAATCGTTTGCATGTTTATTTGTATTTTTGTATGTTTTGCTTTACTAGTACTATTTTTAGTTCACAAGAATATTATCAGAATATTGATCTAATACTATTCAGTGCTGCATTGTCTGTTAAATTCAAGAAGCGAAAGATAACTGCTTGCTAGCTAACATGTTCATGAAAACAAGAAAGTAAACTATAGCATGCTAGCTAGATAGCTGGTTGTCCACTTAAACATGCAGTCACAGGTAGATGGTATTAGCATGTTACAATCAAATACATTATATATCTCATTTTAATGCATGATTTTAAAGCATTGTCATTTTCTGTCATTTCTCCAGCACTTCAGGCGATATAGTTCACGTAGTAGATTTAGCATATTATATAAATATAACAAGGCCATGGTAAGCTATTTTTAAACAATTTAGCTATGAATTCAGATTAATCCACATCCTATCCCTCCATATGCAAACATGCCAAATCAATAAGGATTAATTTTCAGACTGTGCCTGCTTCCATATTTGGATGTGCCTTTTGGAAGGTTTGTCATTTTTAGTAGGTCTCTGAGATGTGATTCCAAGATGTGGAACCTCCACATCATGTCTCCAGGTTACCAACAAGCATATCAATTTTCACATCCACCCTTGTATTTTACACAATTGTTTTAAAATACCGTCTTTGACGGTGTTGTGTTTTCTGGCAGCTCTTGAGTGTGATCTGGGATTGGTTTGGATGGAGGTCTGCCTGGGAGAGGCCCATTGTGAGAAATGCCCCAGATCTCCCCATAACCTGAGGTGGGGGCCCCTCTGTCGCTCCATCTGCCCTTTTAACCCTCACGTGGTCGGAGGAGGGAGCTGCTTCGGCGGGTAAAACGACAGCGCGTCCCCAGTGTCCTGTGTTTGAATTGTGTGTGAGATTGGTGGAATATGTGGCCAGCGCACTTGCACAGGTGCAAAGAATCTCTCAAGTGGAACCAAAGACAATGACAATTCAAGGCCACTTTGAAGGTCACTGAGTGGATATAAGGTGGCTTTATTTTCCCTTTTTAGTCAAGGAAAATACTGTTTTGCTATGTTTGCAATGGACAGGTCTTTACTCCACCTAGATGCATTATAACAGATTTAATAGCCTGACAGAACTACATTTTAAAGTCATTTACATATTGCTCCACAAGGACTAGCAGCCATGGATCAATATTTGTCTGTGGTATTTGGACGGTGATGTTTGCTCCTGCTTTCAGGCACCAAATGTTTGGCCTGTGCAATGACAGAATGGACTGCTCCCCGAGCTGTCAGGGGAGAGGGAGAGCAAGCACAATGTGTAGCAGATTATGTAGTAAGGATGCTGCTGCTAGCTGCTACCTTCCTCTCTCTTTCTCTCTGTTTCTCTCCCTCTCTTTCTCTGTCTGTTTCTCTCTCTGTCTCCCAAATCTCCTCCTTTTTCTTTCACTCTCTTTCATCCTTTATTCCCATCTCTTTCACTCTTTTAAATATTCCCCCTCTGTCTATTTTTTTTCTCACTCTCTCCCTCTCCCCCTCTCCCCCTCTCCCTATATATCTCTTGCCTCTACCTCTCTCTCTATCTCTCTTGCCTCTCCCTCTGTCTCCTCTCCCTCTCCCTTACTCTATCCTTTCTCTCCTTTTTCTCCCCTTCTGCCCTCTGTTTTCCCTCTCTCCCCACCTCTCTCTCTCTCTCTCTCTCTCTCTCTCTCTCTCTCTCTCTCTCTCTCTCTCTCTCTCTCTCTCTCTCTCCTTGTCTCCCCTGCCGCAGGCTCTAATCTGATAAACAGAGCCGAGAGGTGTGATAAGGCCGGGCCCCGAGCACAGGGCCCCCCTCACCGAGCCGTTTAGTATGCATAGAGCTGAGCTATCTGCTCCGCTGCACCTTGACTCACGCTGATCAGCTCCTCTGACAACGGTCCTCCACCCTCACACGCCCTCCACCCATAACTACCCCCCCACCACCACCCCCACCCCCACCATCCAACCCCAACACCCCTACCAGCACCTTCCTGCCCCGGGCCATGCCGAGGGCAGCGTGTGGGCACGGACGTGGAGTCGGCAGGAGGGCCAGGAGGGGTCTGTACCTGCTCTGCATGCATGCAGGGCTTTGTGCTGCTCTAGAAGCTGAAACACATGATTTCAAATACTTCCGGCACAGTTGTTTGGATAATTATACTATTCTTTTAAAACTTGTCTTTGTTCGAGAGGGCACTTATTGGCTGTGCTCTCTGTCACAGGTAGAAGGCCACCTTTGCTCCCTGTCCCCTCGTTCCCTCATCTCCTCGTCCCCTCATCTCCTCGTGTCCTCGTCCCATCTTCGTCTCCTTGTCTCCTCGTCACCTCGTCTCCCTGTCCCCTGGTCTATTCATCTCCTTGTCACCTCGTCCCCTCGTCTCCCTGTCCCCTGGTCTATTCATCTCCTTGTCTCCTCGTCACCTCGTCTCCCTGTCCCCTGGTCTATTCATCTCCTTGTCTCCTCATCCCCTCGTCTCCCTGTCCCCTGGTCTATTCATCTCCTTGTCTCCTCGTCCCCTCATCTCTCTGTCCCCTGGTCTATTCGTCTCCTCGTCCCCTCGTTTCCCTGTCCCCTGGTCTATTCATCTCCTTGTCTCCTCGTCCCCTCATCTCTCTGTCCCCTGGTCTATTCGTCTCCTTGTCTCCTTGTTTCCGTCCCTCCCCTGCCGTCTGCTCTCCGGTGCTCTCCCCTGGTGATAATGGATCTGTGGGAAGTGAGCTGCTGGCCGCTATCTGCCTCCAGTGCCACTGAAATGGGATTTTTGGGCTCCGGCGCAGTAAAGGTGGAGGTTATTACCGCTCAGCCAGAACCCAGGCTACAGGAAGCAGGACGCAATTGGGGTCCAAAGAGCTGGCAGACACCGTCAGTGGATGTTTGTTGTTTTTCCGTTTAGTTTCTTTTTTCCATCTGCACGGACAATGGGAGATAAGACAAAGCGTGTTGTTTGCAGTCCCCTCTCTGTAGTGCGGCCTATTAGAGGTGGCCCTTTATCTGATGGTTCGTGAGGACTTGTGGTCACCTAGTCCTGGACAACAACCATCAGCCCGTGACCTGTCCCCTGATGGCGACCTCACCTTCCTACCACAATAGAGAAAAGTAGTGTGTATATGGACAAAAAGGGGTCGCATTCCCTTTATGAAACAGGCTTAATACAGCCGTATGATTTTAGTATGTATTTGTGTGTGTGTGTGTGTCTACATGTGCGTGTGTGTGTGTGTTGTGTGTGTTGTGGGTGTGTGTGTGTATGTGTGTGCATGTGTGTGCGTGTTTGTGTGTGTGTGTGTGTGTTTGTGCACGTCTTTTATTTTGCTCCCATTCAAGTGCTCTCCTGGCTTATTTTCCTTTATTTTTATCGTTCCATCTGGCTGCTAGTCACACATTAATCAAAATTCCAAACAGCTCCTCTGGCGGCGTTATCATCTCACGGCTGATGCGAGCACTGGCCCAGGAGAGGGGACGCAGGGGGAGGAGAACAACACACTGCACACCAAATAGGTGTGTGTGTGTGTGTGTGTGTGTGTGTGTGTGTGTGTGTGTGTGTGTGTGTGTGTGTGTGTTTGTGTGTTTGTGAGGACATGTGTGAATGTGGGACTTCACATGTGCTTGTGTGTGTTAGTCAGTATGTCAGCGTGAGTGTATGCATCTATGCTTGTATGTGTGCATTCTGCATACGTGTATGCTGTGTGTGTGTGTGTGTGTGTGTTTGTGTGTGTGTGTGTGTGTATCTATATTTACAATGTGTATGTCTCTGCTCAGTTGGTGTGACAGCCTGCATGTCAATTTTTTAGCTTTCACAGTAGCAGATAGATGCACTCTGGTACTACAGTTTTGGAGAAGAAAGACATTAACAGACTAAATGAAAATCACTGTAACATTTTAAAAGACAATCATTTTTATTTGCTCTTCCTCAAATTTGATAACTCGTTATTTGTGGATCAGATGGAGTGGTCACTTAATCCTTATGTCCAGCCGTCAGGCAGGGAGAGAGGCACTGCCCTGAGCTGAGGGTTGAAAGCTGGCACCTGAGTTGTGGCCCTTAGCGGAGCTGCACCTTGTCCACTCTGACACAGCAGGCTGATAAAGTCCTGCCTGGGCTCAGTAAACCTATTCAATTAGTCTCCTGTGCTCTCTCTTTCTCTCTCTCTCTCTCTCTTTCTCTCTCTCTCTCTCTCTCTCTTCCTCTCTCTCTCTTGTTGTGGATGGAGTGGAATCACTGGCGGTGCCTGTGATGTGTGTGCAGGGAGGGAAGTTCACTGTAATCTACAGATTTAACAGGGGGGGCGACGGGTGAGAGAGCGAGAGAGTGAGCGGGACCAAGCGCGAGGGTCTGATTCGCCGTGTCGAATAGGACCACCACCTCCGCTGCATGCAACAGCGGCAGGCACGCGATGTTTCATTTCACACTCCCTTTGCACAGACAGAAAAAAAAGAAAGAAACCTGCTGATTTGACAGCAGAGAATATTGAATTAACCCATTGTTGCTGCGTCTTTGTCACATGTAAACATTGGTTTGTTTTTTTGCTTTTGCTTTTTGTTTTTCACTCTCCCCTCCACCCTCTGCGCTCCGCCCGTTTCGGTCAGAGCGGGAATAATTAGGAGGAGTATTGAAAACTAATAATGTTATGGATTAATGTGGGAGAACTTGACAGAGGCACATCATTGAGTGAGACAAATCCATGATATAAATTGGCAGACAAAGCAGGAGCCAGTCAATACGGATTACAGCTAAGCCTCTCCTCTTTGTTGGCGTTTGGGCTGGCATTGATAGGCTCTCACAGGTCCGCAGGCCCACACTATGCCAGGCTGTGGGGGGGTTGGGGTAGGAGGGGCGCTTGGTAAGCGGGGGATGGTGCAGGGGGGCACAGGGAGCTGGGCGCTTTGCCATACACCCCCTCCCCAACTCCCAATCCCTACCCCCCTTCCTTCTTCCATTCTCGGGATCCACCTCTCTCAATGCCCCCCCCACCACCACCACCACCAGCCCACCTACGCCTCTCCCCAGAGCCCAGGATTCCTCTCCCTGGGCACAGAGCTGGCACAGCCGAGGCGTGTTGGCGCCAGCTGGGCAAACACTCAAGTCATTGACAAAATAAACACCCAGCAAACAGAGGCAAAACAAGAGCAACAAACAAACACAAAAGCACGCTGAATAAATCATAAGCATTCTTGGCTGGAGCCAAAACGACACCTCAGGACAAGAGCTGTTCACATGAAGAAGCTGAGAGAGAGAGAGAGAGAGAGAGAGAGAGAGAGAGAGAGAGAGAGAGAGAGAGAGAGAGAGCGGCAGAAGTGCTGGCTCTGTTGAGGAGAGGGTGAAGGCGTGGTGGAGATAATTCACCTTGTTTCATCTGTGGATGGATGGGATGGGGGGCAATATTTGCCTCCAGTGGGGTCAATGATGACTGATGAATGAATGACTGCACTGTGGCTAACCAGCTCTCATGGAGTGGTGTGATGGCAATGGTTGTGCTTTTAGAGTCCCCTGTGGTCCCAGCAAAGAAGCTGGGGAAGCATTTTTCTAAGCAATGTGTTTGTTTTTGTGTGTGTGTGTGTGTGTGTGTGCGTCTGTGTGTGTGTGTGTGTGTGTGTGTGTGTGTGTGTGTGTGCGTCTGTGTGTGTGTGTGTGTGTGTGTGTGTGTGTGTGTGTATGAGTGTGTCGACATGGCCTTAAAGCCTGGTAAAGAACAGTGTAACTGGAGGTAAAGCAGGGCTAACACTTCCTCGACAGCCATCTTTATTACTGCCCCAGTCACTTCCCCTTTTATCAGTCACACAACAGCCAGGCGCCAGGACGGAAAAATCAATTCAAATCCAAATCTGTTTACATCTATAAATACCAGCGGCTCAAGTAGAATGCACAGAGCGTGAATGCATTTTCCTCAGCGCGGTGTTTGTCATCAGCATATGTTTACAGAAAAATAAGAACAATTAATCCAATAATAAAAGAATGACGTGACCCCCATGCACCCCTATCCTCCTTCTCTACTTTGTGTTGTAAGAAAGGAGACGAACTGATGGGACTCAGGATGTGGGGTGTGGGGTGAGAATGAGATGGGGGGTGGAGGGGGGGGCTTTTTTATTCATTTTTTATTCATTCATTCTTGTTTTATAATTCTTTAATTTTTATGTTAATGACCATTTGAGATTGAATGAGACCATTCTGATGACATATCTCCAGTCCCGATCCCCCGGCCAGCTTAGTGGCCCCCGACGAAAATAGCGGCGAAATCCGGGGGCGAATAATGGGGGGGGGGGGGGAGTGGAGCGCGGGAGGATTTGGTGCAGCTGAGGCTTTGCATTCAAATGGTCGGCCGTCTCGGCAGAGTCCCTGCACTGCTTTATCATGTCCTTACAGCCAGCAGCTTGTTTATGAATAAAAAATGTGGCAGGGTACCAGAGGAGTGAGTTGTCTTTGTTTTGTCAAGTGTGCCGAGACAAAATGCTTCCCGCTCGCTTCTCTCTCCACACACACATACGCACACACACACACACACACACACACACACACACACACACACACACACACACACACACACACTGGTATCCCCTATCCTTCTCCCCGCCATACCCCCTCCTCACATCTCCAGGGACATGAAGGGGCAGCTGAACCCCCAGACCCCCTACCTGACAAACTGTTGCCATGGGAATAGCTGTCCCTCGGTGATCCTTACAGGCAGCATGCCCTGCCACCCCACTTAGATCCTCACCACACACACACACACACACACACACACACACACACACACACACACACACACACACAGTCACACACACACTTTCACACCCCGAAACAGGCCCCTCAATCCGGCCAAACAAACCCCAACAAACACTCAAGCAACTGAAGAAAAGTCTTTAGTCTCCCTTGCCACACACACACATGCACACACACACACACACACACACAGACACACACACACTTTCCTCTACTGCACACCCTCATACATGCACACACACACACACACACACACACACACACACACTTTCCTTTACTGCACACCCTCATACATGCACGCACACACACACACACACACACACACACACACACACACACACACACACACACACACACACACACACACACACACACACTCTTACAAGCACACAGATACACACACACACACACACACACACACACACACACACACACACACACACACACTCATACACACTCTCACACCCCTCCATCCTCTCCTTACTCCTACAAGTTCTGTTAAATATTCATGAAGCGAGGCTACAGGAGGGACCCCGACTCTTTCTTCTCCCCTTCCCTCGGTCTCTGTCTCGGCTCTTTGTTTGGGAGCACTGTCCTGCCTTTCAAGGGAAAGCCGGGTCGCGCTGACAGCCAGCCGGCCTTTGATGGATTTATTAGACCTCACCAGTTGTCTTTAAAGTCAGGCTTGTGGAGAACGTGCTGTTTGGCGGTGTAATCTCTGTAGAAAGAAGTACCCCCCTCCCAACCCCACCCCCTCTCCACCCTGCTCACCTCTGGCATGTTTGGTCTGCAGGGGAGACTTCAAATAACACACACACACACACACACACACACACACATACACAGAGACACACACACAAACACACACAAAGTAGACCCACTCTTACAAATATATGCATACCATGCCCGCACCATACTCACACAATCGTAATATCTATTTCGATTCGCACTTCTAGGGTGTCAGACTGGGTGTCCCTCTGGTGCTCTTCAGTTTAGGGATCCTAATTGTTGAGAATGCGTAGTTTGAACTGAATAGCCAATTTAAGGTTAAAGGCCTTTAAAACATTTAACCCCAAGAGTGCCTCAGATATTTTTTAAACATTTCTTTAAACATGCAATATGATTATTTTAGTCGTTACTTAGACAGAACATAGACATACACATAGGTTGTCCTGCATGTTTATGTACTGTATGTACAGTATGTACTGTATGTATGTATGTATATGTATCTGTGTGAGAATAATTCCACCATGATCTTTCAGCACACTTTTAGGCATGTTGTCCAGACCAGTAGAAAGTCCTCCTGTACTAGATTCACTTCACATCAATGTGTTGTCAGTGTAAATCTCGATGTGTTGTCATTGTGAATCCAAAAATGATTGAAAATCTAATTTGGGCTTTTAGAATTTAGAATTTGACCATTTCCTCTGTGAAATCTCGAAATTACAATACCTGATTGCAATAGCAGGCAGACCTTACAAAAATGTGTTATATTTAATGAGAAAAGTCATGCGAATCTGATCAAGACTTATGTGATTACACGAATGTCAAATGTAATACAAAACATTACACTGTTGCCAGGAAAAAGTGATTTCATTACAAGGTCAAACCTCCATAACTGGACAGACTCGGCCTCTCGAGTCCTGGCATTTCTACCTTGTAGAAAAAACATCTGTTCTTGTCACCAAACAGACTAATTTTTCTGTGTAAGAAACCATTGTTTTTCCTGTCCCCTTTGTGACTAAAGAAGCTGGTATGTCCCTAAGTACTCTGGCCTCACTTTTTCAAAGGGGTGGGGAATGTTCTGCTGAAAGAGCTGTTTTGTCCTGGCTGCTTGTCCCTCGTCTCGCGGCTTAACGTGGCTTTCCTTGAGGTGATTAGCAGGGTGAGTGAGTAACCGAGTGAATGAGCAGGGCTTTTCAGGGGGTGAGAAAGCCGCCCCTCCTGTGTCTATGTGGAGGTGTAAGGCGGTCCAGCGTAAAGGGCCAGTGTTTGTGTGTGTGTGTGTGTGTGTGTGTGTGTGTTTGTTTGGGGTGGGAGTAGGGGGTGGGTTAGAGGGGGCGGCTGTCATCTCTCGATGCCCGGGAGGACTGGCGTGTGGCAGACTCAGCCCAGTCCACCCCTTTCCCTCTTCTCTCTCTCTCTCTTTCCCTCTTCTCTCTCTCTCTCTGTCTCTCTCTCTGTCTCTCTCTCTCTCTCTCTTTGTCTCTCCCTCTCTCTCTCTCTCTCCCCTCTCTCTCCCTCTCTCTCTCTCTCTCTCTCTCTCTCTCTCTCTCTCTGTCTCTCTCTCTCTCGCGCGCGCGCGTGTGCGCGCCTGGGCTTGTGCGTGGTGCGGACTGGCATCACGGCAACCTGCCCAGGCCACGGTGGCCGCTGCCAGCCTGCCCGCTGAACCATCTGACACACATTCACACCTCGCCCTGCTGGGCACCGCCGGCCTCTGACACCGTGCCTCAGACTGGGATGCTCAGAGCACACATACACACACACACATACACACACATAGACACACACATACACAAACATGCATAGACACACACACATATACATACAAACATGCATGCACAAGAACATACACCTTCAAATGCACATACTCTCACTTTAAGAAAGACTATGTACACATGCATAGACATGCATCCATGTTATATAGGTTTCTGTCAGAATGACCTGAAATATGGTTCGGTGATTGTTTAGGTGTGTATATTCATATATTTTTTAAAAATGTCACTTCAACCGCCAAATCCATGGTTTAAAAAATAAAAATAAAAAAAGTCTGGTCACTAGTGTGTATGTTTATAGTGGATTTCTATTTATGTTTAATTGTGTGTGCACATGTGTTTGTGTGTGTGTGTGTATGTGTGTGTGTGTATATATTTTTTGTGTGTGTGTGGATGTGCAGATCTGTGTGTGTGTGCTTGTGTATGCATGTGTGTCCACAAATGTGTGCATGCATGTGACATGCTTATCACACATCCCTGCCACTTGTCAAAACATGTCGTCAGCCGTGGTGGGTCTTCGGCAGGGGCGATTGAGGAGAAGTTAATGAAAAGACCTGACGAGCTCGGCGTGTGTGCGACGCCACCTCCACCACCTCCACCAACCCCACCCCACCAACCCCCCCTGTTTGCCCGCATTTGTGTCAAAGTCGGAGCAGGCCTCCAGGTCTCTGACACAGGTTACTGGCACAGCGTGGACAAGCTTCTCCTCGCGCCTCCCTCTCGCCTCACTGGGAACCACCTGCCCTCTGCAGCCAAATCACTGACGTACTCGCACTCTCCAGCAGTCTGCTTGTCCATATGCCCACTGTACATCAAGACAACACAACGACAGGAGAACCGTCAAACAATACATACAGTATGTAGGTGCCTATAACTTGGGTATGTTTTTGTTCAAATGTATATACATTTATACATACATTAAAGCTGGAGCTAGAGCTCATAACTGGTCAGAAGGCTGTAATTCTTGGCTCTACCAACATTCTTTTTTTTCTCTCCTTATGTAGTACATGATTGCTGTCTTTCTTTCCCTCTTTCTTTCTCTCTATCTCACTCTCATTCTCTCTTTTGCTTTTCTGTGCTTCTCTCTCTCTCTCTCTCTCTCTCTCTCTCTCTCTCCTCTTCCCTATCTGTGGCAGCTCAGCGGTGACTCCTCTAATCTCTTGTGCTCAGGCTGCGTGGCACACGTCGGCCTCTCGCGGGCTCACAGATGCCCTCTGTCCGTGGGGGCACTTCCTGCGCAGGTGTTCCACGGGGCGTGGGCAGCATGGGGTGGCATGCGGGCACGCAAGGGCCAGGCCGGGGGCCATGGCGCTGCGGAGTCCCTCACCCCCCCCGCCCCTCCCCCCTTTACCCCTCCGAGTAGCAGAGACAGACTGCTACGCACAGTCTCACACACATACAGACAAGCACATAGACACACACATTTAAAGTTCCTGCCACATACACACAAGTACACACAGAGACAAACACACGTGAACTTGATCATGTCTGAAAATACATACTCACAGAGATACTGCTTCAAATGGTCCTCTTCAGGTTCTGCTGGTCATTTGATCCTCCATTTGTCTCCTCTTTTTGTCTGCTGACTTGATCGAATGTAGATAGTTGTACTTTTTCCTGTCGCTGGCATCTCTTAATCAATGTTAATTGCCTTCAATTAGCATATGTTAATTAATGATATTTACTTCAAATTAAAGGTATGAATGGTCCCAGAGGGTTTCCTGTTCATCTAATTAGGAACAATTAGCTGCAATTAACACGTGTAAATGAGATGCTATTGAGTCCAAAACAAACAGTGTGTAGCCTGCCCAATTCCCATGCAGTTTAACCTGTGCCGTGTGGGTGTGTTTGCATGTGTGCGTGTGTGTGTGTGTGTGCGTGTGTGTGTGTGTGTGTGTGTGTGTGTGTGTGTGTGTGTGTGTGTGCGTGTGTGCCTGTGTGTGTGTGTGAGGACTAGATTGGAGTGTTGAGGGCCCCTGACGGCACGTACTTCTGCCGCGGTGCAAAGAGCTGGCTAGCAGCTCCCAGACCAGAACCGAGTGGTGAATTTGCATCGCATAACCTCTCTTCAGACCATCCAATTTCCATGTGTGGGACTCCCTGAGTGGGGCACGCAAATGTGCAGTTATTTGAGCAGAAGCCTTTTCTGTGAGATGGCTTTATGTGTATTTAAGCAGGTGCTCTTTTGCTTTGCCTGGCTTCTTTTGAAGTGAGATTTTGCACTGTGATGACTAGCTAGTCATTAGGATTCTGTCAGCACCTCTTGTTATGGGGAAATTACCAGTTTGAACATAATCGTTGTTTAGAATGCAGTGGTGAACCCCTGCAAAGAAAATTGCTCTAAAATGACTCTTTTTGTGTATGTTTGTTTGTTGTGTTGTTTATTGTTGACAAACAACCATTAATTGTCAATTGACAATTAACTCTCTTTTAAAACATGGTATGATACAGCAGCTGGCTTAATACACTAAAATAATCACTTTTGCATATAAAAATATCCTCAGGCAGCCATGTGTGCCCCACATTTTAAGCTGCCAACCCTACAGTACTCTATGCTCTCCAAGAGTCCAATAGAATATGATTTTTCACATGCACAACAGCCTGCCTTTCACCTGAATCTTAAGCCTCACAGAAGCCATTTTCAATGCATCTCAAGCCTCAGAGTTCAATTATGCCGATGACATAGCTATGGTATCAATGAGCACTCTGAGTTGACATCAATAACTTTCTTACACATTGAAGGCTTCATTTGAAAAGATGCAGATTATTTTATTAGATTTCCACCCCCTCCTTCTCCTCGCCGGTTGAATGAACTGGAAAGGAAAGCCTTTTTTTCCCCCTCACAATCCCAGGTTCTGAGCAAGCCTTAATCTGAGTTTGCAGTTTTGGAGCGCGTTGACAGAAATCTCCCCGTAGCACAGCGTGGTGGTGCGCTGCATTAGACTCCAGGTTTAACAGCAGAGAGCTGGGGGGGGGAACGCCTCGAATACTTACCGGCGTAACAATCACAGAGGTTTCCGAGCTTGGCGGCGGCGGTGGAGAGAGAACCGCTTTGTTCTCGTGATAAGAGAGAAAGGGAATACAGGCGATGGAAAAAGCAATCCAGGGGCTGAACAAATCTGAGAAAGGCATTATGGGATGGTAAACACGTCTGCAGTTAAGAGGCACCGGATTTGCTGTTTCTTATTTTGGGGACGTGCTGCATTTGGAGTGGAACACAAAGAGACTGGGTGCAATAGGGTAAAGGAGATTGTGGGGGGTGCAGGAGGGGTGGGGGTGGGGAGGGTTGGAGAGCTATGAAGGCAAACCCAAGAGAGAGAAGAGCGAATGAAAGAGAGAGAGTAAGAGAGAGAGAGAGAGAGAGAGAGAGAGAGAGAGAGAGAGGAGGAAGGGAGGGAGAATGAAAGAAATGGATAGAAAGCAAGAGAGAGCGGACAGGGAGGGGTGGATAGTGTCTGGGGATATGCGTCGTATCTGTGGACAGTTCATACATGGCATCGACAGCTCATAACCCTGTGGCTCTCAAAGCCATCTCTTCACCCCAATGAGATCCTGAAGCCCCTCCACCCTCCCACCCCCACCCCTCCTTCTCTCTTACACCGCTGGAGCATCCATCCAGGCCTGCCGCTGCTGCAGCACAGCCGGAGAACACTGTAATCAGAGCTCACTGACAGTGGGAACATTCCCCCTTTCGCCTCTATATTTCATCTCCATTGCTTTTCACTGTGGCCTTCATGATATCTGTTTTACTCGGGGAATAAAAGCACATATCCATGGGTGCTAGTATGCTTCTGGTTGTATTAGTGAGTATGTGGCTGAGCTCCATCAAGAAACTAAGATGTGTCAATGGATTTAATGCATTTCTACTTTTTTATTTCTAATAGTTTCTTTTAGTATCTGTACATTTTTCCCTCTTCCATAAATGGTTTAACAAATTAGTATCAGTACCTTCAATGTTTTTGTTACTGTGTAAAGGTCAGGGTAGTTAGTCAATACACTTCAGAAATAAGAGTCCCAAACATTCAGAATTTCAAGTGCAGTTACTCTTTATTGATATTTGCTTTATGTCCATAGTCATCCAAGGATCAATGTACACATTAAATATTTGCCCCAATTCCCCTCTCCCTCCCACTCTGTTCTCCCCGCCCTCCTCGGGTTTAGACAGAACGGTCAATTAGCGGCTGCTATTCCACTGTACTATCTCTAATAAATGTCACGGTATGCGTCTGGGTCTGGGTCTCCTGTACGAGTGCCAAACCCCAGAGCCCTGATCATCCCATGGCTGCCTTCACATTATCTATGTTTACTCAGAGTAAAAATATATACCAGCCTAATCCAATAAGGCCCATGGAAAATGTACATAAGCCATTTACTGAGAAAATGACTAATAGCACTTCAAATGGGAGTCAAATGCAGCTCTGTTGTGTTTTGTTCTTGTGTTTTAATGGCTTTTTTTTTTCTTTCCTTCATCCGCAGTTTGGAGATGGAGAGGTCTGCTGGGGTCTGTGTGTATGTGTGTGTGTGTGTGTGTGTGTGTGTGTGTGTTTGTGTGTGTGTGTATGTGTGTGTGTGTGTGCGCTTGCCTGCACGTAAGCTCCCCACACACACACACACACACACACACACACACACACACACACCACACACCACCACCACACTAATGTTCTCAGTGTTTCAGGCTTAAGGAAGGTGAACTCTCACCCATCCTTGCTGCTGCCAAGCAGAGATAAAAGTTTCTTGAACTGTGAATTACACGAGGAAGTCGATAACACCGGCGCACAATCAGCTTTTACACTGAGGATTGGGCGCAGGTGAATAGCATGTCCCCTTTTCAGAGCTGTCCTGGGGAGACAGGCTGTACAGCTCACCTGGAGGTCTCTGGAGCGCCACTTCACTCCATTGTGTGCAGGGCCAATGAAGAGCACATATCTTATTAAGGATTCTGTGTCTAGACTCTGACAACAACAGCTACTACAACAACAGCCAAAAAATAACAGAAAAACCATTATACCGATCTGCTAATACGGTTTTGTCTGTTGTCAGGTCTAAGTCACAGTCATCTTCGCAGGCTGTAAGGTCCCCCTGCAAGTCCCCTGGCTACATCAGAGTGTTTTATATTGGTGCTTTTAAAACATGTTATTCTCCTGGTAGTCCACCAACTACACTGCTATCCCTTCAACCCCCTGCGTCAACCTTGAAATAAGATTGGATGCACAGTTATAGGAAGGACTTAAACTCACGGGAGGACTTAAATGCTATCAGCCCTTATGTGTAATTGCATTTTACAGTGTCTAACGGCACTGTGGGAAAAATATACCTGGGCTGCCATCGCCTGTGGAGAGGAAGAGAGAGAGAGAGAGAGAGAGAGAGAGAGAGAGAGAGAGAAGGAAGAGCACAATGTGAGATTTTTGAGTCGCAAGGATAGACAAAGAAAAGCATGGCTGTCTTTTAATACATGTTTGCCATAAATAGGAAGGATTTAGTAGTTAAACCAAAATAATTATACTCTTCTACCCCTAATTATCAAGGGTTGTATATTGGTGTTGGTAATTGTTGCTAAATTAACACTTGGTCATACATAGCCTGTATTTGCTCTCTTCACAGAGGGAAAAATAAACAAGTAAAAGGAAGCGTTCAATCAGAAAATGATTAGCTCATATAGTAAATGAACAAATAAAAGAAAGCCTGAGCACAGCATTGACTAAATTAGATGAAGCGCTGTGCTTTTCTGTACTTTTCTGGTTTTGCTGGCATTGAACCTTATCTATCCAACAAAAAGATAGAAGATTGTTTTGTGTGCCTGTCTCCCTTGTATTATCTTAATTCATCCCTGCAAACCTTGTGACTTGTAAAGTGGAAAGGTGTGTGTGGTGTGTGTGTGTGTGTGTGTGTGTGTGTGTGTGTGTGTGTGTGTGTGTGTGTGTGTGTGTGTGTGTGTGTACACATGTGGAGCAGGGAGTGGGGTGGGAGGGGGGTCGTTGCCCTCTAGAACAGCATGAGGATCTTATGTATTCACGGGCTGATGAGTCAGATAATCCAAGTTCAAATGCGACTCTTGTGGGGTGGGATTTAAATGATATTATATAGAAATGAGATTTTCTGATCTGAAGCATCTAAGTCCTGATCCAATCTATGGTTTAATTATACTGTTTTTTTCTAACTGGAAGCAGGTCCTCAGAGTCCCTCTTCTTTCCCTTTCTCCATCGCCCCCCTTCATTCATTGTGCTTGGATACAAATGGGACATCCTTTGTGTGCGCATTGCATCTATTACAATATCAAGTAACCAAGACGCCGCAGCACACTGGCAGTGATGGTGCCCCAGTGGACTGGGACTGGGGGTCCTTGATTCACGACGTCTTTAAAAAGACACAGGAAACACCGTATCAGTCCGTCCATCTCTCTCCATCAGATATATGGCTATATCAATACCCAGTGCGTGGAGAAGGCCTCCCGGCATGGTGATGCATAGGTGTTGGGTCATCGCTAATGGCCATGCGCGTGTGCGTATTCGGAGAGAGAGGGCCTGGTCGGTGTGCATTTGGAGAAGGGAGGACGATGAGAGAGGAGAGAATATGATCAACCTGAGATGATCTGATAAGGGGATTCCTGAAGTGCTGATTAGATCGGGGTCATGTTTGTCTTCCAGTAACAGGGATTACATGATTTATTAGAGAGCGAGCGCTAAGCAGCCCGGGGTGCTGATTCTCCACCTACACCCTAGAGAGAGAGAGAGAAAGAGAGAGAGAGAGAGGGCTAGAGAGAGAGAGAGAGAGAGAGAGAGAGAGAGAGAGGGAGAGAGAGAGAGAGAAAGCACATTCCTAAGAACTTAATACATATTAAAGAGCTGGAGCTCATTCCTCTTTCTCTTTTTTTACCACCACAGAGGCAGAAAATGGATCACCACATCTGATGGTACTTCTGATCAAGCATAGATTCTTACAGCTCAGGGGAAAAAATGAAAAAGGGGGAAAATGCTTGCATTAGCAAAATATGGATAGTGGAAAATATTTTCCCTCTGTGTCATGTTTTACAGTAGGCGGGTCGGGTTTACTCTTATTACTCTCATATTTCTACCTCCTGAAAAACGAGGACTTCATAATTGCATTTTTTTTGTTCAGCGTCTCTGTTGTCTCTTGTTTCAGACAAACCACACAGTAATAATTATAGCAGTAATTCAATAGCAGTTGGTTTGCATATGTGTTTCAGATCTGATGCACCTTACTGACAGTGACAACACCGCCGATTAGGACCGTGGCATTTAGCTTGTGTGGTTTCAGTGCTCCCGTCTGATGAGAGATGCTGATGGTGGTTTGCTCCTATTCTGTTCATATCTGATCATGTCTGAGCGTGCTCTCTCTCTCAGAGCTGTTGTGTAGAGGGCTCAGACAGAGAAGAAGCTCCGGCACTCTCTCTGCCATCTGGACACAGGCACGCCAGATCGGGGTCAAGGTGGGTGCCGATCCCAGCTCCCTGACTGGCCATCAGCCTGCCCGCCTGGTTATTTACGGCCCGAGCTTTGCACCCTCTCCTCTCCTCTCCTCTCCTCTTCTCTCCTCTCCTCTCCTCTCCTCTCCTCTTCTCTCCTCTTCTCTCCTCTTCTCTCTGCTCTGTTCCCCAGCCTGCCCCTGCAACTCAAGGGTGTGAAGATGCCAGCAGCACGCTCCACTGAAGACAAATCAGACCCTAGCTCATCGTAAACACACACACACACACACACATACACATACATATATACAGAGAGGTCACGACCTCCTCACCTTTTCAACTCACCAGTGTCCCTGCATACTAAACACCTTCCTCCACCAACACACCCTGTCCTGCCTCATAGCAGAGTCCAGTGTCCCTCTTTGCCCCATCTGATGGTCAAACCCAGACAGGACCTCCACACACACACACACACACACACACACACACACACACTCTCTCCCCACCAGAGAGGCATATTCCACCCTCTAGGATGGGTGTCTCCACACAACACCCCAGCACAGAGACAAAACAGATTGGGAAAAGAAGAGAAGAGGAAGAAAGGAAGAGGAAGAGGAAGAGGAGAAAGAAAAAAAACAATTTGCTTTCCCACCCACTGTCTCCACTCTGGGGTGTCAGTGGGTGGTAAAGAGGAGGGAATCCCTTTTTTTTTTGTTTTTTAGGCGTGCGGATATCGCTGTGTAACCGCACGCCGCCGCTCGGTTCTGCTGGAGGGCACCAGAGCCTCGGCTCATTCCAGCCGGCGCTCGGCTCACAGCAGGAGGCCTGCGACTACGCTGCTCTCCCTCTCTCTGCTGTCTCTCTCTCTGCTCTCTCTCTCTTTTTCTCTCTCTCTCCTCCTCTCTTTCTCTCCAGCCTCCGTGGCCAAGGTCTCTCCGCTTCCCGCTTGTCTCGAGTCGGCCGAATACGAAAGAAGAAAAAAAACTTCTGAATACTGCGTCCTTGTTTCCTTTGCTTCGACTTCTTACTTTTTGAACACCATGAACTCCCTGCCTAGATTTTAATTATTATTATCACTCTTTTTTTTTATTAACACAGCAGCCGTTTGCTTTGTTGGGGTTCTTAAGGTGTGTATGAGAGCTTGAGGAACTTCTGTGACTATCTGGTTCTTTTCCCTTTTTGGTGGTAGGAAATCTGTGACCACAATACATCCCATCCCTCTACACAGCCTACCACAGAGAAACATGACCCCCAATCCAGTGGCTGGCTTTGTGGGGTCTTTATCAAACTTTCACAAGAACATGCATAGTCATTTAGGGCTTTCAAACAGGTCTGTGGGTGGTTGTTGGGGGGGGGGGGGGCACATAAGCACTTGTATTTAGGGATTTAAGAAGGGGGTGGGAGGGCACTTTTGCAACTAATTCCTGAGTCAGAGCCGAGGCTGGAGAGCTTAGGGTCCCCACCACTGGCCTCTTGGAGAGAATGCCGGCTGAACAACAGACTGGGCCAACTTTGGCAAACTGAATTGGGTTTGTATCACTACCCAGAATCCCTTTCCCTTCTGAAATAAATTGTCCTATTAAAATAAATGGTGTCTATACACATTTAATAAATTGAAAATGCTTGTTTGAATCCCCCGTAATTTGGAAGCAATCCCAAGCACATCACCAAGGCTGGTACGAAATAAGATTATTTGCTGGGTATTATAATGTATGCACAGGTTTTATATGACCAAACAGTGTCACTGAACCCCCAATGAAATGCCTGCTTATTTATATGCAGTTATTCAGGTATGCAGTAAATTCCAATTACTTCTTTAGATTTCTATTTAACATGGGAGAAAATATGACAGGGAAGCTCTTTGTTTTTGAGCGGCAATTGTAAATCTCTTTAACCCTTTCCGGTGTGTGTATTCAGGCAGGCAAAGCAGTGGACTGCGCCTCCTGGTTTGTGTGTTATGCAGCACATTGTCTCATATGGAAAATGTGCATGTGTAGACATTTTATTAAACTAATGAGACAATATTTCCCAGTTCAGATTGTCAAACTTGACAGCAATAATGTCTGTGTGTGTGTGTGTGTGTGGCGAGTGGGGACCTCATGCATTTATATCCCGACGCTCAATCCCGTGCTCAGCTCCCACTGGCCCTAAATCCCCGCTGCTCTCCCCTCCAAGCACTAGCTGACGTGTAGCATGCTGGAGCGAGCGCGTTTTGCCTATGCATTAGCCATCCATTTCATCTGCCTGACACCTCTCCAACATAAAACCGTACGGCAGAGGTAAAATATCTCTCTCCTGGCGAAAATAAAGCTTTGTCTCCCTCCTGATCTATAGGATATAAAATAAAGCCATGGCTTTGATGGTGGCTTTACCTTATGCACGGCTTGCCTTTTGTGCACACAAAAGCCAACGAAGATGAATGAGACCGGATTGCCAGGGCCGTGTCTCCCGTGGTCCTTTCGGATCAGCCCCTACAACCTCTACTGCCATGCTCGCTCGCAGTCACACACAGAGAAGTTTTGTGAGGACGCCGTTATTATTGATCCTGATCCCTGCCTGTCAATAGCCTCATTCATCGATTAGAGTTTTCTGTTTCAAAACTCAGATTAAACTGCATCAACTAGTCTTCGATAGAAACGCGAATAAGTTGATTAATAAAAAAAAATAGCCAAGCATGTTTTATCGTTCTTTTAATTAAAGGTGAATTGTTCTTATATAGGCTAAATACTTTTCTTTCTTATAGATGAAAAAATATATATAAATATATACAGTATACATACAGTAGCCTATGTTCTTGCTGTGTGTGTGTATTAAAATATGATGGTTCTAATAGTCTAAAGCAAAAGAAGTCAAATGTATTTTTACGCACCATCTGCCTTGATCGCAGAACGATATGTTGTCTCGGATAGCCATGTGCACACTTTGCCTTATTAGGAGAGGCACACAAATATATATCAATGGCGGCTCGAGATAAATCTTGTAGTTTCAGTCCTCAGTTTTAATTCAACCCTGGGTTGTTGGTATCAGCGGCAGACAGGACGGTACTAGCTTGCGGGGTCGAAATCTGCTCCTGTGCTCCAACAGCTATCTGTCTATTTTCAGCCCCGCAGCCAGTCCCCAGAGCATTGCCCACTGCGCGATAATATCTCGAAGGGAGTGGTTAACACTAGACATTATATTATAATCATTAGTGATCCTAGCCCTTTCACCCGTAATGCAAAATAAGCGAAGAGATCCATTAATCTAAACTAGCAACTGTTCTCAAAGATCTCTCGTTCCCATTCTCGACCGACGGGGAGGGATAGAATAATTTCCTTAAATAGGACTACCCGAACCTAATGGAGTGAAGGTTTACAAGTGTTCTGTGGCAAACACATAGTGACTTTACTAAAGTGTAAATTATAGTTTTACTGTTTTCATTATTTAATTATCTTCTGTAGCTTATCTAGAGACCATGGTCTATGGCAAATATTTTTAATTTATATGATTTCCAGATGGCTTCATGTGTTTTTGTATGCAACTAATAGCAGTCAGTTAATTGCATGAGTCCGGAAACTAGTGATTTAGACACAGTGATTTTGACAGCGTCCATCAAATCCCTTAGTCCATGGTGTAGTCCTTCAGAGAAGTATTGAATCCGCCCCCTACTGTTAATCCCGTCTCTCTCTCTCTCTCTCTCTCTCTCTCTCTCCCTCCCTCCCTCCCCATCTGTGTGTGTGTGTGTGTAAGGGAGGTGGGGTCGAGATGAGAAGGTTATCTCCTTGAGAAAATAAATATAAAACAACACAAAATACATTATATTATGTTGTATCTGAAAATTAAAACGGTGGCGGGGTCTGTTTAGCTTATTAGAACAGACTTAAGCGTACGATGATGTGAAACTACAAAAGTTGCATCCATTTAATCCCAAGAATGGAATGCAAGGCGAAGTGGAGTGTCGTGTCTGCGTTTGATTATTGGGTTTGGGGAGAAATAACAGCTGTTCCAGTGATGCGACGGCGTGAGATCTATAACCTGCATCGAATTTCTTTTGCCAAGTCTGCAGCGGAGTTCGAAAGTCAAGCAAATGTTTATGTTGAGTTTTCGGTCAATATTCACTGACGTTGGCATATGTTTGTGCGCTCCCACATCTAAACAGAAACACTTGGAGCCCTTCTCTTTTTAGATGGTCTTCGATCCTAATATCACCTAGTTGCATGGTTACAATAATTGACCAAAACATTTTATATTAATCTGTGTATTTAACATTAGTAATAATTTAGACTATAAGCGCACAAATAAATAGGCTATGTCAATAATGAGTTAATGGCAAAGGCCTGCACCACAGCCTTATAACATATTTTTGCCGCAGTCTCTTATTTTCATGTCAAATATTTTGCTTTGGTGGCAATGGCGGGGTCAGTGAGATCGTAGTGAAGCAATACGGCCGCTGCGTAATGCTAGATACTGCTGTGGTCTGGTTTCAGTGGAGGCTCACTCCCTAATCACTTTTGGCATGCTGAACCGAGAGCACAGCACCTTTCCCTCGCCGAACCCCTCTGCATCCGAGTGGATGGCTTCATAGTGCGCTTTGAGGCCTGGTCGCTCCCATCTCATCTCCCCATTCGTCCACACTGTGAAAATAAAGACATATTTTATGACTGAAACCCAACCCGCATGCTTCATCATAGCAGTCTCGTGACTATTTGGATAGTCCCGGGTTGCCTTATCCCTCACCTCACGGATTCACGTGGAGTAAGTCAAAAAGCATAGAAGTGACAGTGAATCGGCGTGGGGTCAAAATAGGCGTGGGTTTTTACATGAAAGGTGCCGCCAACAAAGAACTGGCATGTGTCGCCTTCTGAGCCTCTTTTTCATTCTCTTTTCACCTGTAGGTATTCCTACTATCTAGAATATAGGTTACTGTTACACTGCTAAGATTATTCAATCTTTAACAAAAAAACAAATAAAGAAAAATAATTGATGATAAGAAATGCACAAAATATTTTTTTTTCTCTTTGCAATCGACACATACCATGTTTTGCTCCATAGAAGATGATCATAGGATACGAGGTAGCGTATAATGCTTCCAGTAGAGATGCTTTAAACACATAGGATATTTGTATTTAATTTCATTCCAACGTTTTCAAATGATTTATTTTCAAATAGCATAACCTAATCTATGCATCCTGCATTAATGTCCAATCCAAAAATAATTTAGCCTGGACATAATAACTATAAGATGCCTTTAAGTTTTCAAACCTTTTTGTCTTCGCATCTCCCAATTGGCGTGTGCATTTAACCTAATTATGTGTGTATGATTTGTGTAATCATTCGTTTATGTTTATTCAAGAATATTGAGCTAAATGTAAAAGTGTATTCAGTCATTTGAAAAGACGTGAGAGGGTTTTTTTGGCTAGGCCTTTTCAGTTCCTCTTGGAGAATGCATGCACGTCTACAATTTGCTGGCATTATGTTTGCTTAATGCCAAAAATATGGCAAAAGTGAAGTCGCCTGAGTTTTAGTTAATTACACTGGCAAATCCATCATAACTGCATGGGCAGCAGGAATCGCGCATTAGAAATGCTGGGGTCGGTGATGCAGAGGACGGCCTTAGGCCCCACGGCTCCCGGCGGGTGCGCTCAGCTGATCAAAGCCCAAGTCAGGGGTAATATTTCTCACTTTATTACCGGAGTCACGGCAGAGTCTGCACGGCCAACGATCACAAACTGAACTGCCCACTCTCACTTGCTGGGGTAAGGTCACGTACCAACACAAAAAAAAAATAGATTGGATAGCCTATCCTCAGTGATCAAATAACACTCAACCAGTCAAAATTGCGAAGTCATGATATTGCTTCACTCACTGTCATTAAGATAATCCACAGCATACAAAAAACGAGCGAGTGAAATCATGTATAATATATTTATGACAAATTTAATAATTTTATTTAGACAGAATACTAGCCTATTTTTTCTACCACTTTCGTCCATCAATATCAAATCAATGTGAGAAAAAAAATCAATCAAATCAGTGTTAACAGAAAATATGTCCAAGGAATGTGAAACACTTCTATTGATACAATGTATTAAAAATACAAAAATATAGAAGATTGATATTTAATACATAAACCTGTAAAATCCCTGTGTCAATGTCATATAGCATAACATATTTCGTTATTGTATCATTCATGATGCAAAAACTTTTGTAACGTTACTAGCAAATTACAGTCTCATCAGTTTCACGTATTATTTTCATGTGCAATAGGCTACTTTCTGTCAATTTGGTAGGCAGCAAAACTGCGTAGCCTACTCGTTAAAAGTTATTAAATGCTGAACTTGAACTTAAGGATAGACAGGAGCCATCACAGCCCATCCTTGTTTGATTCCTTAACATGCTCAAATGTTACAACGAAGAAATAAACAACGGGGAAGCACTGAATTAAATTAAACTAAAAAAAAATACTTTACGTGGAAAATACAATTCTTAGGATACTAAAAACTATAGTGCAACCTCATTTATTCAGGACAGCCAACACTAGTAAATCTGAAGACAGTCACTTGTATCAACGCTGAAATGGGGATGTGCGCTGTAAGACGTTCACTGGTGGGACTGGCAGGGAATTCTTGCTGCTGCCCATTTCCCGATCGATAGCTCCCTCTAGCATTTCCACCAGCCCCTTTCCCCTTTCTGTAAATGCATGTGAAATGCTGTTTTGTTTTCTCTCCGTGGATGCTGCTGTGAGAAGTGTCTTTATTCACCATCTGCATTTGGAAATGTCTTCCAGAATGTTTTAGGCAGTTCTGTCAGTAAACCAGTAAACTGGGTTTTGATAAAAACAAAATGTGTAAAACATGGCAAGAATTAGGCTACTGCGTAAAGGATTCGTAGTGGGCTAATGAAGTTGCACATTTCAAACTTTAACGAAGGAATAACCAAGGAATCTTTTTTTTTAAATGTGTTATGTGTCCTGTGGATTTAAGTCCACGGCTCCCCATCATTAAAAATATCAGTGGATGATAAAACAAGCAAGACACCCAAATCGAAAGATCCAAACTCAATAGTACCACGGTAAGATATGGCTGTTTTAGTCCGCATTAAGGAGAGTGTAATCTATCTTTAAATGCGTCTGTAGAGAGCAAAATTGTGTATCCAAATTCATATCATCTGTGGAATCATAAACATGCTGCTATCTCGGAGAGATATTTCAAACTTAATTTTAAATGGGTAGCCAACAAATAATGCCAGTCTCCTGACACTTGAGGTGTCGTTTGTTGTCCATTTCTGTCGCCAAACTGTTAAAATTCTTCTCAAACGACCTCTGCAGTTCTCTCCACCCATGCCTCTGTCCTTCCCTCTGAAGCCGGTGGAAATAAACCCAGCTGCTAGCACGTGAATTAAAAGCTCTCACGCGCACACTTCTCAAACAGACACGAAAGCTCATCTGGGAGGTCGACCCAACATGCAGGGTCTGACAAAGGAGAGAGAGAGTGAGAGAGAGAGAGAGAGTGAGAGAGTGTGTGTGTGAGAGAGAGAGATGCACAGGCGCAAATATGCTGCATGTTCATCTCTCTTATCTGGTATTCTTCACGAAACACATGTCATCTAAGGGTCTTGCAGTCAAAGAAAGCACTCCCCAGACGCTCTTTGGCAGCTGTCACAGTAAGGGCCATCCACGGCCTTGTCCGAACCCACTCCTGTTTTATATGAGAAGCACCCACATGCACGTTGAAGGTGGTATTGATTCCAGCCTCCAGACCATGGCGTTTGGGCAATATACATAGGCAAAATGTAAGGAGCAAAGGTTGTGCCATGTCCATCATTAGGCGAGACAGTGTGTGCTGTATGTGTGCTGTATGTGGCTGGGGCTGTAGGCTATGTGGTGAGGGGGAGGTGTGTGTGTGTGTGTGTGTGTGTGTTAAAAGGGATGTGCTGTTTGGAGCTTAGTGTACCCTATAATTAGTGCTGTATGTGGTGATGTCAGAAGACGTTTAGTGGAGCAACGTTCAGCCGTTTATGATCACATGGTTTGAGCATCAGTCAATGCCATTAGGCATTCCCATTCTCACCTTTCAATTATTCAATTTCCCATTTCAGAGTAACATAATGCTGAAGTCTCAAGAAACCTACAAATTCCACTTAGTTCCTTTTCTATCATCTTTTCCTTTCTTTCACCTTTATTTTTAGGCTTTGCTCCTTTAATAAAAGCATTGAGTTGTGTTTACTAGTTCTCCTTTCCACTTTTCAAGTTGTGTATGATTGTGTTTAGATGTCGTTTAAGCAATATCCAGACTTGTGAAATTATCTGACACAATAGCTACTATAGCTTACAATTAATCGCCAAATGAATTATGACTTGAGACTCTTACCTATCTAACACATCTTGTGCGCGAGAGTGTTCTCGTCTACTCTAAATGTCTCTATAAGCAATCACGTGCCCATGATTACTTACTTGTACATGTAGGCAAAAACCAAATACAAGGATATTTTTGAAGCGCAATGCTAACACTTCCTGTATATTGCTCATCTTAATTAAATATCCAAAGGTGTCTGAGCCATCAAAAACTGTCAGGGCGATCTGGTCAACTGTAAACTTTAGAGCCTCTTCGTCTTTCACTTTCTCCCATTAGACAAAAGACCAAAGGGAGAGTAATCACTAAGGTTACGAGGATGGATACCCGATAGGATAATAGCAATCAATGCAATTTACTCTATAATCCCCTTAATAGGAGCTTGCAATGAAGTCTTAAATAATGTGTAATAGCCTAGTATAAATTAACAGCCGACAAAACAGCCCAGTTGGATTGCGTGAGGGCATTGTATCCTGACAATTTAACAGAAAAAATAAATGCAAAAGCTTGTAGCCTAAATAGTTCGTCCAGAATACCAAAAATAAATGGCAATCCTAGGAGACTTACCTCCCCATGTTCCCTCGCGACTGCATACCGGTAAAGAACAATACCACTTTTCTCCTTCTATACAGCCGTCTTCGTATACAAAATATCGTGAACGTGGAATTTGATTCCCGATTTGCATATCGCTTGAGAAATGACAAGCGCCGCTATCCACCTTTCAAGAAGTTGAGCAGTCCCACCAATTTAGTCTGTTGTCGTCGCTTTAGCAGTCTTAGTAAGACTAATATTAGTTCAAAGTCGATACACCTTTGTCATTCATCGTTTCGCAGATGCTCTCTTCACGTAAATCCCTCACTCAGCTATAGACACCAAGCTGGATGAACTGCAGCTAATTACATTGTAATATATGTCTAAACATGGGCCCCACTTATGCAAAAGTGACACAGTCACCACTTCGCTGCAAAATAAAAGTGAAGCGGCATAGCTACCTTGTTGAGTGCATCTTGATGTTCGTTCCTCCATGGAAAGACAAACACGAGATAATTACGCTGTTTTAGTTGGAGGAACTATATCTTTTCTGTCTGATGTCCACATTAACAAAGATATGACAGTTTCTGGATTTTTTTGACAATTGGTTTCTTCTGTTCCCTATAAATAGTACAGACTGCGCCTGTAAAGCTTTGAGGGGCTAGCTAATGGTTACTTGAACAGGAAGGTGCTGATTGGCCTCCGCCTCGCGTTACGTCACGGGGCTGTGAATAAGGATGGCTCGTGTGCTTTCAAGAACATGCAGAATACTGAGAGCTGTGCAAGGAGCGTCAATCCTGCATTGAGATGTCACACGAATCCTGCACTCTATAACCTCGCTTTCTAAAAACTGAAGGAAATTTGAAAAGGCAGAGGGAAAACGCAGATTTTCAGCGATATTACGGCGTCCTGTTTCTCCGGCGGTGTTCAACAGTGTGGATACGCTGTGATGTCTAAGTGCGTTCATGTGTTTTGGGGGCACGCGTGTCTTGTTTGTTAGCCTTGCCTTGTAAGCTGTGCTGTAAAATTTGATGCCATACAAGACTGACTTAGACACATCATTTTCTCATCATTGTCCCACTTTGATGATCACGGTGACGTATTGATGCGAAATTATGCTTACATTTTAGGCGGCATATACGTGGAGGCTTGATTTTTCGCGCGCGCTGGCTTTTCCTTTTTTCTTGCTTTTTTCTGAATTGTTGTTATTCCTACATAGGAGGATCTTTGGTACTACCTCATCCCCGAGAAATACCCAGCCCGTCATCCTCTACCCAATTTTGGACCTTTACAGACCTACTAAGAACTGGCAGTGACAGGAGAGACACCGACGCATACAGCTCTGCTCGCTCAGCCTGACCCGGACTTCAAAGCGAAAAGGAGCCTCAAACCTCTACACCACGCATACGACATCTTACCTCTCTTGATTGGTGTTTTGAGAGAAAAACGTGAATGAACAGATACTCGCGTTGTCCAGACAACGGTAGAGTTGTGGGAGCACAGCCAAAGACGATGGTCCACTGTGCTGGGTGCGAAAGGCCTATATTGGACAGGTTTCTCCTCAATGTGTTGGACAGAGCATGGCACGTCAAGTGCGTACAATGCTGCGAGTGCAAATGTAATCTAACAGAGAAATGTTTTTCTCGAGAGGGGAAACTCTACTGCAAAAACGACTTTTTTAGGTAAGCCCTTCTACTTGTTTATTTTCATTCATTTTTTTCCCTTAACTGTTTTAGTGGGTACCTACACCTTATGCGTTTGAATGCGTCCCACTGTCCAGTAACATTCTTAGAGTACTGCACCATTTTATTTGTCTCAGGGAATAGTGTAAGATGGACAGGCATTCGCCCTGTCACACCCATAGAATCACATTTCTCTCTCCTATGGAGAAATAGGATGGTGTAGCCTTAATGTGTGGGTGATCATATGCAGTACATATGCATGGTTCAAATGATAGACAACCTTGAACCATGTTTTCTACATAAATAATAGAAGAGATAATTGCCACATGACTTCTGTAAATTAGTTATTTTTGTTCAAATGTGTGTGCCTGGCCTAGTGTATGCAATTACCCCGTCGAATAATACATCTTACGATCATATGCAGACTTCTACGAAAATGTAAATACTTTATCATACAGGCCTATATTATTCTTTGTCAATTTGCTATCTGTTTTCAAAACAGTTGCTCTGAAATACAAAACGTTTAGGCCAAATACACAGCTGCCCAGTCTGTGTAACACTCCGCGAAGGGAAGTCCATGCAAAACACGGGGTGTGAAATCAAGACTCAGGGGGTTCGATTGGAGAATCTTTGATCAAGACAGCCCCTAATTAAAAGCTTGTTAATTTGAATTGTCATGTTAAACAAAAGACCACATACATTAAACGCTTGTGTACTCGTGCACTCGTTCGCAGTGAGGGTCTTAAGGAAATCACACTTTGTTTACAAGAATCGCCAGCCAGGGAAGCCGCAGGGATCAATACTTTGCCAAGCTTCTTGAGGGAAGTGTAACCTGGCCTGGTGGCAAGCTGTCTGTACAGACCCGTGTTTGCCGGGGTTCGAGTGAAGATGTGATAAGTGGATTTGAATAATAAACCAATTTGAAGAGGAAACACATAGACAATGCAATCACAGACTTGGAATCAACAATCAGCGTGCGGAATCTGAATACACACTATTAGAGAGGGCGATTAACAATATTTGCTCCTTACAGGTATAGGCCCATAATTTGTGTGGGCTATTGTAGCCTACAATATGCGTATTAGATTATTTCCTTAAATTAAATAATCTATTTGTAAAGCCGTCGCCCTTAGCTAATGTTTATGCTCAGTATTTTACCACGAACAAAATCTTGCTCTGTTCTATTTGTAGATTCTGTAGCCCATTCTCACATTTGGAATTTTGGAAAATGTATTATCAACACATTATTTACAAATATGCTTCATGAAACTGGATTATAATAATTTGTGCATCTAGGTCACAATTTAAAAAAAAAAAGCTGTAATACATGGATAGGCCCTACATTGTCTTGACTAGAGATTAAAATTGCATTTTAATAATACTACTAATAATAATCAATCTGCACTTGCCCATGCACATCGTTTCTAACCACAACCAACAAAATGTTTAGCAAAGAATAAGTCTTGTTTTAGAGGCATAGGGTAGTTTTCTTTTTTCTCTCTTTCCAAGAAAGTGAAATGCAACATCCTTTATTTTCCTTTCCAGGCGGTTTGGGACGAAGTGCGCGGGCTGTGCTCAGGGGATCTCGCCAAATGACTTGGTCCGAAGGGCACGGAGCAAGGTGTTTCACCTGAACTGTTTCACCTGCATGATGTGCAACAAGCAACTCTCCACGGGAGAGGAACTGTACATCATAGACGAGAACAAATTTGTCTGCAAAGAAGATTATTTAAGCAACACCAATGGAAAAGACGCAAACCTCTTATCAGGTGAGTCTTAGGTAGGCAGAGGCAAGGACTCCCTCGAATGTAGAGGGGGCATTGAAAGGGATGGCGTCGCCATTTTGAAAAGGAACATTAGTAGCTCACAATTAAGGGGGTGGACGTATCCATTTATAATATGCACTCTACATTTCCCAGGACCGAATTACATCACTCAGTAATGTTGATTTCGGGATCATAGTGTCCCACTGAAAACGATAAAAAGCTATAGGTATGTGCCACTTGTGCGCTGTACATTGGATTAAATAACGTTTGGTTTGATGCACGACTCGGTCCAGATTTGTACTTTTACCCTTTTTATTACATTTGATACTAATTCGGTACTGGTTTGTTGTCCTCCCCTGCAAGGCAATAATGACTGAACACATTTTGCATGATCCAACGAGATGATTAATTACTGTTGAACCCAAACCTCCAATATTAAACTATTTTCTATTTCTAGTTTTCTTATATCAGTGTCAATATTACGGTGTTGTTTGCGTGAATATAACACACATATCCTTTTATAAAATCCTAGATGGTATGCCACCTACCTCATCCTTGTTTTTACTGACCTTTTTACGGAGTAAACACATGTCGTCAAGAGCCTGGCTTGTTCTACATTTGCAACTAATTTGCATTTTTTCTTCTCTTTTTGTGCAGTAACCGCCTGCAGTGATCCAAGTTTATCTCCAGATTCTCAAGACCAGCTACAAGATGATGTAAAAGACTCTGAAATTGCCAATTTGTCAGACAAAGAAACGGTTAATAATGAGAATGACGACCAGAATCTTGGAGGGAAAAGACGGGGACCACGCACCACAATTAAAGCCAAGCAACTGGAGACTCTGAAAGCAGCGTTCGCTGCTACACCGAAACCAACAAGACACATCAGGGAGCAACTAGCGCAAGAAACTGGCCTCAACATGCGAGTCATTCAGGTACAGTCATTTTGCACTGTATTTAAGTAAGGATCGCGTTTACAAAAGCTGATTGGCCTTTTTTGGGTGTTATTTTCGTGTGTTGTTTTGTCATATTCATTTACCCTGATTGGGGTAGCTTTCTTTGAGCATTTTTTTTTTTATCCAAAGACAGAAGCTCCCTCTAGCACCTTGACATTTCTTATTTTTCCCAGACAACATTTAAATTCGAATTTGAAGCAGGGTGATTTTGATTACGTAGACATAATCTTTAAAGAAATTATTTATGTGAGTATATCTCTCTCTCTGCTTGGCCTAAGCAGTGGTAAGAGATGCCAATTGGCGTGAGTGTGGTGAAAACGATGGGTGTCTTGGCAGTGCCCTGCCATCACGTTTTGCGGCCACATTTAGCCATGCTGGGACTGCACTCAGTGAAGTGGAAACACGTATGTGCCTCACTCAGTCCCCTTTCTTCGGAAACCAAAAGAGATACTAGACTAGCAGTAGTAGTGATTGTGTTAGAGGTAGTAACATATCCAAATAACAAGTATTATTATTATTATTATTATTATTATTATGTAATAATACTACTTCTACTACTACTAATAATAATAATAATGTTATGACAGTATCCTGGCTTTGTTGACCACTTAGCCTGTTTCAGGGGCACTGAAAAGAGCGCCAACGGCTAAATACATATAGGCTACTGAAACTTGCAAATGTCCAAAGACCCACTACATAAGCCTTTGAGTATCTTCTAGAGCAGATTAATTGCAATTAAGAGAACAGCCTACAATTATGTCCATACGTGAAACTGAGATGGAAGATGAAGTATTTGAAATGATGTTTGAGATTAATTGAGCGTCTTTTGTGTGTGTGTGTGTGTGTGTGTTAGTGTAAACTTCTATTATCTTAAAGGAATTCAAGGATGAGTGTATAGATTACCAAATAATAACCTCGCGGAGCTGGTTAATATGTCGGTAACAACAGACCTATTAGGTATTAATTGAAGAATTTCAGTTCCTGCTGCTGGCCCTCAGTCGGGGTAAATGGAGGGTTAAAAGATCATTAAAGTGAGGTTAGATCCGAGACTCTTGGAGTGACGATAATTAGGCGTAATCTTGTCACTGCAATACGAATTCACTCAGTCACATCAGCAGTCACTGGTTATCACTGGAGCACGGTGGCAGCGTCATTAGGTGCATCGCCCATAAACAACGATACGAAGGACTGTACAGAATATATACATTTGTTTTTGTTATGTCTCACAATAGATGTAAATGAACGAAATCTTTTACTGGACATTAATCGTGACAAAAAGTATAGTATATTAACGCGCCTTTTACTCAAACAATAATAATACTGCAAGCTCGCCAAAGGCCTAGCCTAGCCTACTATTTGCATTATTTGGCATGGTTTTGGGCATTATTATTAGACTATTGTTATATTATTGTAACTTAATTATTTTATTATAGCTTATTATAATAATTTTGACTATTCTTATTTTGTCTATCATTATTATTATTATTATTATTATTATTATTATTATTATTATTGTGCTATTATCATTCGTTGTTGTTGTTGCTATTCGCAAGTGTCATTGTTTCATCAAATTGTTGACGTTTACATTGTTGTGATGCCTCTTCATCTGTTCACTTGCACATAAAAAAGTCATAGTGGTCTTTTGACTAACTTGTACCGTATTCATTTAAACGTAAAAATAGCTCCACTGTATGTCGTAAAATCATAGACTAGTTCTTAGATTACTGGACGCTGATGTTGAATGTATTTTGCACAGGTATGGTTCCAGAACCGACGGTCCAAAGAGAGGAGAATGAAGCAACTGAGTGCCCTTGGCGCAAGGAGGCATGCTTTCTTCCGTAGTCCGAGGAGAATGAGGACGCTAGTGGACCGGCTTGAACCCGGAGAGCTTATTCCTAACGGACCGTTTTCTTACTATGGAGGTAAGCATGAATTCACTTCTACGGGTTTATCACATAATGGTCTGAAATGTTAGATTATTTTAAACGTCATTGCCAACCTTTGTTTCCATTTTGTCGCGCTGCTCCAGGAAACCTTTGAAACATGTAATAGCTTATCAAACAAGGTGACGTTTAATGACGACTCTAGACGTTGTTATAGCCATGGGATGGAGAAGTGTTAACCGACTCTGGCATTTTATGAGATGAAACATAGAACAAAGGGAGGTAAAATAAGGGTGTTTTTATTAAGATCTCTTGGTCACACCACTGGCGTCTTTAGGTTAGGCTACTATTGATTTTATCTTGAAAAAAATGCCTCCTCTACTTGAGATCGCAATGTAAAGGTGGTGTATAACAAGCGTAGCCTATATTTAAAAAGCACATATAACTGATAACTGGTTAAATGAAGGCTTTAAATCTCTAAAAAATACTAAGTATAACTGTACCAGACTATTTTCATTATATAATGGACATGTAATGCAGTATCATAAAGAAGTAAGTCATTTTTAATAGAGGCTACAGGTTAGATAAGAGGGGTTTGGATCCTCTCAACAGTGTCATCTTTAGCGCTTAAGTGTTTCTTTCTTAACTGCACCTGAATGTTAGCATACAGGAAATAAATATTTCCGGTCGCTATTGTTTTGACATTTTTACAGATAGTTATAAAATCGTGTTATGAATTAGTTTTAGTGTTTATTTAGTTCACTGATTTGTTTTATTTTATTAAGCCTTTTTAAATACACATGCTTTTTCTAGATTACTGTTTTAGTTAATTATAAGTAATGGGTGGTTGAGCTCTATTCATGTCATAAAAGGGTCATGTTTTGAGAATAAACAAACAATGAAACTGGTTAATTCAAGCTGGCTATAATTAATGAATAAATGGTTTTAAACTACTGGGAAATAATTCCAATGAGCTTCCCTCCCTTTTATGGAAGTATTTAATTATTTCTGTAGTGTCCTTTATATTCTATGGAGCAGAGCTTCGCCCTTAGAAAATAGTGAGTCGCTGTGCTTGGAAATTATGTCTCAGAAGGTAAAATCACTGATAAAATGTTCTGGTTTTTCAAATTAATTTCTTGCCAGCGTTGTTCATCCTGCCCAAATACAGTTTTGATTTAAGTCTTACATGGAGTGTGACTAATGTAAAACAGTAAGGCCTTGTTTCAGCGGAACTCCAGGCACTATGTTTTAGCGGCCCCTAAAATTGACTTGTCCTTCTTCTTTTCATTGTGGTAACCCCCTCTCTCCCTGTTTGTTAATCTCCAGATTATCAGAGTGACTACTACGGCCCTGGTGGGAACTACGACTTCTTCCCGCAGGGGCCCCCATCCTCCCAGGCCCAGACCCCAGTGGACCTCCCGTTCGTGCCGTCATCGGGCCCCACTGGAACTCCCCTCGGGGGCATGGACCATCCTATTCCGGGCCACCATCCGTCCAGTGAAGTCCAGCGGTTCTCCGACATCATGTCCCACCACCCAGGCGACTCGCCTAGCCCCGAACCCGGCATCCCGGGCCCGCTGCACAGCATGTCGTCGGACGTGTTCGGTCCCAGCCCGTCCTTTACCTCGCTCTCGCTCAATGGAAGCGGATACAACAACCACCTGTCACACCCCCCCTCAGAAATGAATGAAGGAACTGTTTGGTAGCTGCCTCCCCCTCTTCATCAAAAACAAACATGGACAAACCCAGTGGAGGGATAAAGGAGTTTGGGACAACAGAAAAAAGGGGGGAGGGAGTTTCTTTTGGGCATCCATATTTATTGTTTTTCAAATTAATTTTTCTTTTACTCTTTTTGCTTTTTTTTGGTGAGAGATATTCTAAGAAGTGAAGTCAACAGACGCCAGTGTGGTCATAAACGTTTGTCTCGATATTGTGTTTATATCCAGTTGCTTCATACATTTTTTTTTTCTTTTTTCGTAATCAGAACATGGACGCAACCACAGAAAAGACTGATTTGTGACTGTTGTTGACCCCTTTGGGGTTCTCGCCCCCCCCCACCCCCCACCCCCCGGCTCTGTCCTGGTAAAGACCCCAGCGAGAGGCCTAGCACAGCGTTGTCCCTCCAGTAACACTCCATGCATCAACAGGAAAAAAAAAATCTCTTGGAGAACAACACTCTGGACTCGAGAAAAAAAACAGCAACAACACACCATTAGCTTCTGTCAAAGACTCGACAGCTTTACGGAGAAACACCTACGATGGTTGGCGTTGTGCTCACCAGTGATGTAGGCCCCCAAGATAGAAGGAAGCCGTCAGACTTAGTGTACTTATTTGAAAACTCCTCAGACCTCTACGCCTCCAAAGGCTCTGCCATATTGACACTTAAACAATCTTTTTTGACGCTAAATATGTTTCTGAAGGCTGGGTGGGGGAGGGGAGGGGGGAAGCATTTTTTCCTGCTTTCTCTTTATCTGGATATTTTTTTTTGTTTGTGTTTAAGAAATCCACCAAATCCGACAAAGTTGGCCTTCAAAAGGCAAACGCTAAAAAAATGTATGGAGTGTGAACCCTTTATTTAATGGAAGAGAACTTGAAATGTTGCTAAATGAAGTCTACCTTCTAAAAGTATTTTAACAAGGGTCTGAAAGGGACTTAGAACAGTCAACTGTTTACGTAATATATTTAATTCAGGAGTTAAAAAGTATCAACCATGTTTTAGAACCTCTTGATCCAGATAAACATGTTCCAAGCAACCAACCAAACTTTTGTATTGATTTTATTTATATTGTATGAAGAAAAAAACAAGTTTGCTGGGGTTGTGGTTCACTGTGCTAGTTTGTACAAGATGTTGTTTACAAAAAAATGTAAAAGGAAAAAAAATACAAGTTAAGTAGACAGTTGCCAAATAAAAACATAGCACAAATACTGTAAAAGTGCTTTGCACCATTATCTGCAGTGTTGAGACAAAGTGTAAGTGTTAAAAAATGCTAAGAAGTATTTACTTCTTAATTTTCTAGTCTGCTGAAAAAACACATTCATAAAATTGTTAATATAACATACTTAGACCTACAAGTTTTATTTTTGTGTCTTAAAAAGGAAAATCCAAACTATTAAAAATTAATGGTCAAATATGCAGCAAGCAGCTGCTAACTTTCTTTAAATATCAAACCCTCATGGTATGTCTTTTATTGTCCTAATAAACCTAAGCTTATGTGACCTCCAGTGCATATTAGACCATTCACTGTATAAAGACAACATGTTTAACAAATTTGTGAGTTTTTAATAAAATTAGAAAATATGACATTTGGATTAGAAATGTTTTTCATTGGGCAAAATTAGTCCCACATTTCCTCCTTGCTTAGGTAATATGAGTATTTAATTCTTCAAGAACTCTTTATGAATTCCCTTCATTTTTGTATGTACTTGTCAGCTCCTGATGCCGTGCTTTTTTTGCTTCAAACATTTCTCTCGAGAGAACACCTACCCGCATCTCTTGCGCAGTCTCTCTCGCCCAGTGCAGTCAACAGCGCGTCCGCACTGTTCATTTTCACATTACAGTTAAAAGACATTTTCGAGTGTACTTCAACGGAACATCAAAATTGAATTGACGAGGCATTATTCAGCACTCCACAAATAGAGTGCCATAGGCCCAATTACAGCAGAAGATGATACAAATCAAATGATTGGGAGCCCGTCTGGATCTGCCCCCCATGATTTCCAGTGCTCTCACTAGAGTATCAGTGGTGACCCATTTTCACAATGACCGTGATGGGGTGTGTGTGTGTGTGTGTGTGTGTGTGTGTGTGTGTGTGTGTGTGTGTGTGTGTGGGATACTGTAGATTGTCCTTCATAACAATGGAAACTATCGATGTGTCATGATAATTGCTGAAGAGCTTCAATGTTTTCAGATTGTTTTTTGTCTGTGGCAATAGACCTTGTTTTCAGAATTGGACTACTGTGCAGTTAAGGGAGTATGTTTCATTTATTCAACAGTTAACACCTAAAATTGTGTCTTAAAAAGGTCACATCTTTCTTATAAAACATCTAATGTTGGACCAGTCAGAGTTTCTTCACACATTTGTACCGGACAGCACCCGCACATCTCATAGAGAGTGGGACTATTTTGCTGAAGAGATACAAAACAACCTGCAAAAATATAGTTCAGAGGTCAATGTCATTATGTAAACTTTTCTGTGACATCATCCTCTATGGCAATGTACACATCCATATTCATCTCATCAGCTTCGGATTAGATAACCCAGCCTAACCCACCCAAACCAAACCAACTCAGGCCAACCCAAACACCTCTGTTAAAAACACCAGAGCATCTCTCCTCCCAAAGGAACCCAAACACCTCTGTTAAAAACGCCAGATCATCTCTCCTCCCAAAGGAACCCAAACACCTCTGTTAAAAACACCAGAGCATCTCTCCTCCCAAAGGAACAAAAACACCTCTGCTGAGATGCTGAGAGGTCAGAGAGAGAGAGAGAGAGAGAGAGAGAGAGAGAGAGAGAGAAATGTGGGTATCAAATGGAGCCTCCTATCTCACAGGGAAAAAAACAGAGAGAGAGAGAGAGAAAGAGAGAGGGAGTGAGAGAGAGCGTCTTTATCTCGCAGTGCTATGTGGTGCAGTCTGAGCGCGCCCAGGCGTCCCTCCACCGTGCGGCCGGTCGGCCGCCACCTAATCCACTATGAATTAATCATGGTCGTGTACGTTAAACAGGCCTGCCGGGGATCTCCGGTGCCCCCAGGCTTAGCCGCGGCGTTGGCTCCATGCACCGTGACCCGAGAGGCCGCAGCTCTTTAAATTCAAATTCCATATTGATTGGAGATTGAGTATTGGTTCAGACTGACCTTGTCGTCATGTTAAATATAAATGGGGCCTTAAGAGTATTGAATGTTTTTAAATGACGGTTTAAATCTTGAGTGAGGGAATTTAAATAGATCACACACACACAACACATACACACACACACACACACACACACACACACACACACACAAACACACACACTTTCTTCAAGGTGGAGGTTGTTTATGTTGGAGGCGAGATAGGGGGTGGGGGGAGGTGAAATAATTTCAGATGGTTGAAATAAATCTTATCTTTGTTAGCATTTGAAAAATCAAAATTGAAAAATGTGAATGGTTTGCATACAAATAGATCACTATGAACAATGTAAATAATATTCACCAGATATGAAATAATCTGAGAAAAACATCACTCTTTTCATTTAGACCTTGACAGAAAAAAAATCCATCCATATCAGTACAAAAATAGAGCCACATCTCATTGTCATGTTTTCAACAGATTTATCTATATAAACAATAATATTTTATTATTTTCCTCCTAGAATATTATATGAACAACGGTAACAGTAAGTGTCTTAACACTAGAAATGGGATTTTATGCATATTTATTAACTGCAGTTTAGTCTCATATACATCCATTTGGTAGGTTAGCCGCGGAAATGATGTGGTCAAACAGTTCTTCCCATTCAGTACATTAGTGTGCATGTTGAATCTAAACCATTTATCTCTGCAAAGCAGGGTACTTAAACAGCACTAATAGCATGCAGGATAACACGCTGGACACCTCCACCAGGCTGTGCATTCGTTATGATTTTTCGCCTGCGGGTGTGTTAAAAAGCCATCCTATCAGAGCCAGACAGATAAATGGGAGGCTGAATGTATGCCATGTTGGGGGAAAAAAGGGCACATATTCTCACTGTCTCTGCCACTGTACTGAGGAGGAAACGCAGACACAGTGTAGAAGTCACAGCACACACGTACACACACACACACACACACACACACACACACACAAACTGCTATGGATTAGATGCATTTCAGACAGGTGTTTTATACAGCTGAATAGCAGTTAATATATAATAATGAATCACTGTTCATTCGTTCATTTATTCACCCATTTGCTGATGATGATTACTACAGGTATAGATTGCCATGGTAATATATAGGAGCTTGTTGATTGTGGTATTTGGCGACTGAATGCTGCCTAATATCAAAGTAAAGCAAATAGCATAAAAAGTAGGTAACATGTTCCAATGTTATTCAACAACTCCCATTTAAAGACAATATATGTTAATAGTGACAGCAGTAATGGGGATGATAGTAAGCTTTTTGTTGAGAGAGAATAGTTGAGAATTGAGTTCTGAGTACTGTTGAGAAAGGATCTAATGTAGACAAACATAGGGGACATTAAAGCACAAGCAGCAGCATCCATACCACATTCAGGTCCAGGTGCCCAGGGGGCTGGCGTTTGATTGAAACCGGCAGCCATTTCTCCATCCTGCTTCCATCTCTCTCTCTCCCACTCATTTCCTGTCTAACTTTACTGTCCTATCGCAATTAAAGGGAAAACGCCCCCCTCTCTTACCTATAAAAGACATGGAAAAGAGGTACCATCTTTCCATTTGAAATCTCTATGCTGATTTTGGCAGCTTTTGACTTAACCTTTGCATGCCCACTGAAACCTCATATTAAACCTCACTGAAACCTGATATTACCTCATAATTATTGCCAACTGCAGCTGTCACAATCAGTCATTGTTGTATCGTTGCCATCACACAGATTTTGTTTTGTGACCATGCCTTCTTATGCCTCCCCAACACACTGACAACACATTATTTGCTTTCTGTGCAGAGAAAATATACCATACTGTAAATAATTAATGTATGTATGCCAGCTACACAGCTAACAGCCATGAATGCCATTAATGTACAATCGGAGGTTTGAATCTTGAGTGAGGGAATTTAAATAGATCACACACACACACACACATGTAAATATTATTAATTATTGTGCTGTTATAAAGGCATATAGTAACTGTACTATGACATGCAAGTACTTGTTAACAATTCATCTAAAAAGTGTGTCCCCTGTGTGTCCATGCATGTTTACAGTATGTCCCTGATATCATTTGAATTGATGACTTGTTCATGTGTTTGTTCTCTTCTTTATGTTCAACTACTGAGCTTTTAGTGTAGGCTAGTTTAAAAGAGAATATAGACATGATGGAGAAATGGGGGGGGGGGGGGGTTAGCAGAGTCTTGCAGAGCATTACCTCAGGAGGGCTTTCATCATGACGCATGAGAAAATAATCACGCTGGAACAGCCAGACTAATTTGCCACTTGCTACACCAACAGTAATGTTTGATACAGTTTGACCAGATGCGTTTACCCTCTCCTCTGATGTGCAGCTCCGCGGCTCCATTATCTGCGCTTCATCTTATCAGATGAGGAGCGTGGACAAATGTATGGATGTGCCCCTTTTTAAGGCACTGTTTTTGAAGGGACACATAACGATAACACAGACGCTCAGCTGGAGGGGAGCGTCCAGTCGGGAGAGGGCCTCAGTAGTGCAGGAACTGTGTCATCACTTGGTCACTCTGTCATCAGCATGCACACTGTCAAAGTGCACTAATAAAGCCATGGTAACGGGTGCAGTGGCCGCTGCTGTGACTTACCACGCAAACAAGTGCTATTCGTAGTGATGGAAAGCCGTACTCTGAGGAAAAAGGCTCTCACATCTACAGTTTATGCACGCATTTCATGCATTCATGCCTTTCTTTTTTAATTTCGTGTTTATATTTAATATTTTCTAGGATGGCATAAATCTGCTTATTCACATTTGTGAGTATTTATGGAACACCATAACAGTGTGAGATTCCTGTTTATTACTTACTTATTGTCCTATTTAGTATCATTTTGGGAACCAAACCAGGTGTTTCCCCAGATATCTATGGTTATAACGGGCTAAATGCCTTGCTCATATTAACACTCACAGACAGACCCTTACACTTCTTAAACTAGTGAGTTGTGTTTTTATATATTACTTGATAGTTTCTGCACACACTGACATATACAAAAAGACTTTGTACTTTAGGTGTGCCTATTATTTTACGGCACATATTATGCAGATAGCCCAGTTAAAATGCCACTGAAATGCCCAGTGAAAATGCCATTGATAACTGCTTGTGAGGTGTTTGTTTCACTCTGCCTAACAGCATGTGTGTGTGTGTGTGTGTGTGTGTGTGTGTGTGTGTGTGTGTTTGTATGTTGCTGTTAATCAAAGAAATCCTAGATTATCCAGGGGAAATGTCTGGATCAAAGCAGAGATTTATTGCAAGAACTTGGATTATGGTTAATCAATTTAAATTCATTAGACGATGAATTTGTTGTGAGGGTGCATGACTGTTATGTTTATTGGTTCCTGTGTACAGTCAGCTGTTAATTAGGACATTATAAATGGTGGATGTGACTTCAATGCAAGAATTTGCCAGGCTGACCACAGTCAAAAAAGGCCTCCCAGTTACAACTTTCTAATAAATTAATCATGGTCTGATTTAAATAAATAAATAAATAAACACTAAAACTCTCTCATCTTCATAGTCTGCATTTACAAAGTTTTGGTTCACTGGAGTAGATTCATGTTATCAATGTCATTTCCGCACCAGTGCGTTTTATACATTTAAACTCTTTGATGGAGCTTTTATAAGTAGCCTTTTGCTTTGCAGTTAAAAAGTTCTCTTTTTAAGTTCAGTCATTCCTTGTGTTTGCTGAGATATTTAGCACATTTTGTTTAATGTCTTTCTTATCAGCATCATAATGCTAAATTCCATTACGCATTCTCCTATGTTCTGTCCTTTGGTTGATAATTCCATCTCCCTTGTAGTTCATTATATCTATTTTATGTAAGAAAATGTCAACTTATAAACAAAATGACAGACACTCAATCAATCATAAGGTCCCTTGTTAGCAGAACATCCTAATGAGTTTCACACTCACCTTATTAGTTGTGCTGTATACTGATCACAGAGTCTAATGGAATAGCAAGCAGATTCAGAGTAGCAGATGATGTCTGCTACACAGCATGTAGTATCACAGAGCTAGCTGGGCATTCGGATCCATTACAGTTAGTAGGTCCTG
>NC_055971.1:9109829-9114829 GCF_018492685.1 Alosa sapidissima | reverse complement strand
ATGATCATCTTTAATGCAAATGTGTGTGTGTGTGTGTGTGCCTGTGTGTATGTGTGTGTGTGTGTGAGTGAGTGAGTGAGTGAGTGAGTGAGTGAGTGAGTGAGTGAATGAGAGAGAGAGAGAAAGAAAGATAAATATGTTTTTCTCTCACACCCCTCCTCCCTTTAGGTAAGGCAGCCGTGGTTGGCATCCCCACGAACAGCTCCCACCCCTTTGTAATCAATGCCCACAGAAATAGGATTCCTCTGGCCAGCGGCAATTAATAAATTTGTGTCCTTTTTTAACACTAGTGAGCTGAGCTTGAAATTACCAGTGACTGGCTTCTCCTCATTTGCATATTTATTGCGGCGGTGGAAAAAAAGAGAGGGAAAAAAAGAAAAAGAAATCTGGCGAATGATTGATGTGGAGCTCACCATCTGAATCCCAAGCAGCACATTATTACAGAGCGGCGAAAGAAATGCCAGTGTACAGTTGATTAAAGCTGAAGACAGTGGAATCAGCTAGTGTTTTTTTTTTCTCTTTCTTTTTTCCCTTCATTTTTTTTGTTTCGTGTGCTTTTCTTCACTTTTTCAGAGATGGCAGTGTGAGAATTAAAGGCATATTTTAATGGATGTTGACAGGGAGTGAACTAACAAAAGCCAGAGCTGAGGATTTGCTTGAAAAGATTCAATCAGACGTGTTTGTGGGGATTTAATTGCTGGTGGATGGAGGGGAGACAAGGATGTGGTGTGTGAGAGGTGTGTGTGTGTGTGTGTGTGTGTGTGTGTGTGTGTGTGTGTGTGTGTACGATTGTTTCGGAGGTCAGACGCACTGCTACTCGCTGTCATTTTGAGCGATAATTTGGAAATGTCCTCTGAGTGATGCAAAAGAGACCGCACACACATACACACACGCACGCACGCACGCACGCACGCACATGCACACACACACACACACACACACACACACACACATGCACACACTGGTGCACATATAGATGAACACAGTTTTTAAATGTTTGAATAGAGTAGGACCATGGCAGACAGGTTGAATGGATTGCTCCTTGCCCTTGGGATGAATTTAAACATCCACACAATAGTTGAAACATGTGGACACACACTCACACACACACAGATGTCCATACACGCACACTATGAAAATGTTGTCTTCTTTGAGAGTAAAGTCGTGCAAGCCGTTTGAATGAATTGCACCATGCCCTTGGGAAGAAGGTGGCAGTCCATACAACAGTGATGGAGCACACGTCTCACACATACACACACATACACACACACAGGCACAAACAAACAAACACACACACACACACACATACACACACACACACACACACACACACAGACACACACACAGACACACACACAAACACACACACACACTGCCTTTCAAGTGTCTTTATTTCATTGAACGAGGTAGGCCACAAGCCATTGGCTCGACTGGATCGCCCATCATAGCAAGCAAGCAGTAAACAAATGTGGAGGAGCTTTCTGTGTGCTTGGTCAAGCCAAGTGTCTGGCTCTTCTTGTTTCTCAATAGTATGAGCACTGACCAACATTTCTTCTACTCCAGTCCGCCTTTTCGACTCAGAAACAGCAAAACATTCATATCTATTCATGAAGATGGTACTGGAAAGGTATAAGATTACAGGCAAAGAAATTCACTGAAATACCCATATGAATGCAGGAACAAAATAAACTTTACTACAGCTACAACTCTAAGCAGATTTATCCTGGGAACACATTTGAATATGGAGTTAATTCGTTTTTTAAGGTTCTCAGTTCTATGTAGGCTCACACAAGGTCAACATTGCAATAACATCTCATTATGAACATGAATACAAGGATAACAGAAGGAGGAGGATGAGGTAGCATCCTGTTTTCAACTCTCTCTCATAAAAGTTAATGTCACTGCTCACCCAGAGGGGCTTGACACATATTGACAGTGAGACTGTAGTGAGACTGTGTTGAGACTGTATTGAGACGGTGGTGAGGTGATGCTAGTGGTGGTGCTGCTAGTGGAGCAGCCTTCCAGTGGGTCTGTGTGTTTGTGTACGAAGTGGACCAGAGGCTGATAGATGGAGTGGAGCAGGAGACAGACACAGACAGAGAGAGTGGGATAGAGAGAGATGGAGAGAGAGAGAGAGGGAAAGATAGGGAGAGAGGGAGAGAGAGGGGAGCAGGACAGCTGGGACAGAGTCTGGAGTCGCGGCCGTTCGCTCTGCCACACAAACTTCCTCAGAAGTGAGCGTCAAAGTCGGATTTGTGCCGGGGAGTGCGTGCGCAGCAAATTGGCAGCTACATCAAATTATTCCTGCATTAAGGCCGCGTGGCATAATCCACTGCAGGCCCCGCCGCCCCTCCCCCAACTTGTAACTTTTGTCAACGTAAACTGCAGATTTCATGCTCTGCCATTAATCTGTCGGATTACGGTTGCAGTTCGGGGGGACTTATATTTTAATGAATTCCTCTCCTAGCTTAACTTGGGGAGGGGGGAAGAGAGAGAGAGAGAGAGAGAGAAAGAGAGGAAGAGAGAGAAGAAGGGGACCCTGTCCAATGCAGGTTACCCCCCCCCTCTCTCTCTTTGCTATACCTCTCTCTCTCTCTTTCTCTCTCTCCCTTCCTCATACCCCCATTCTCTCTCTGTCACCCCCCCCCCCCCCCTCGCCTCCTCCTGGCGTCAGTGTGAGAGTGCTCCCTGCTGTCGGCCCCCTTGCGGGCGCTGGAGAGCTGTCACGCTGGGGACCGCTGCCTCGCCCCACGCTGCTGACACCTTCCCGAGTGCCGAGGTGCTGCCGACGCCGACGCCACCACCGCACAATAAATTGAATGTCTCCGGGAGCAACATTTGTAAAACAAGACAAATAATGAATTATTCTTAAACTGCCACATCAACAGCACCTCATCCCTTCCCCCTACCGCCCTCTATCCACAAAGACCCCCCCACGCACACACCCCACCTCCACCAACAAACACATAACAAACCCTCCACACTGCTACTGTGCCTATCTGCATTCGTGTTGCGATTCGTTCTTTGTTGTCTCTCTATCTCTCCCCCCCCACCTCTCTCTCTCTCTCTCTCTCTCTTCATCACTCTCTCCCCTCTTTGCTGTCTTTATCTGCCTCACCATCTCTCTTTCCCTCTCTCTGCCTCTCTATCTTTGTGCTGTCACTGCACTGGGCTCAGCCACTGACGTGTCTCTGCCACTATCTCTGTGTCGGTGGGGTGTGCCACTCTCCTCTCCTCCCCTCCACTCTCCTCCTCTCCTCTCCTCTCCTCTCCTCTCCTCTTCTTCTCTCCTTTCCTCTCTTTTCTCCTCTCCTCTCCTCTCTTTGGTGCTGCGTTTATTTAGCTCTCTCTTCTCCCAGGGAGGACCCTACTATTTAGACAGGCTAATGAAAGACGCCTTTGAGAGCCGGGCCTTAAATGAAAGTGACATGGCTGTCACCGCTGAAGACTGATGCGGCCCCTGGAAAGGGAGGGACTCATCGGTGGGGGTACGTGTGCAGGTGGAGCGAACTCCATTCACTCGCTCTCATTCTCCCTCCTTTCTTTGACTTTCTTTCTCTCTTTCTCTCAGTCTCACTCATCCTCCCTGTCTCATTCTGTCTTTCTTGCAGGGGCTACGCATAATTCGTATCAGTGTGTTCGGGTATTGACATTGACATGGTGCTGGAGATGGACACAGCAGACAGGTTTGGTTTGGAGCCATGCAAATTGGGGCAGCCGTGGCCCACTGGTTAGCACTCTGGACTTGTAACTGGAGGGTTGCCGGTTCGAGCCCCGACCAGTGGGCGGCAGCTGAAGTGCCCTTGATCAAGGCACCTAACCCCTCACTGCTCCCCGAGCGCCACCGTTGTAGCAGGCAGCTCACTGCGCCGGGATTAGTGTGTGCTTCACCTCACTGTGTGTTCACTGTGTGCTGTTTGTGTTTCACTAATTCACCGATTGGGTTAAATGCAGAGACCAAATTTCCCTCAGGGGATCAAAAAAGTATATATATATATATATATATACTTATACTTATACATCAGGAGCCGGCACAAGCTAAAATCTCCGGAGCTCCGCTGGACGCCAGTAACAAAATACACGCCTTAGGTATCGCCAGGCTGTTTCTCAGCCACGCCACAGAACCGTGCCATAACTGGCCGGCACTCAGGACTCAGGAACCCCCGTTGAAGGACTGGCGGCGGGGAGGTGTCAGGGAGGGAGGGGGTGATTCAGCTGGAGGCCAGTGCAAATTTGCATGGAACAAGTCTGACTACTTAATTCCACTTTGATCTTTATTTCCTGAAGAGGGGATTGTCTGCGTGTTCCATCCTGTGGAAATACTTCTGTGTATGTGTGTGTGTGTGTGTGTGTGTCGGTGTGTGTGTGTGTGTGTGTGTGTGTGTGTGTGTGTGTGAATGTGAGTAAGAGACAGAGAGTTTGAGATAGAGTCCACACAGTGAATCATCCTTCATGCAAAGAAATATCACACTGCTATTCCTCTCTTCTCCTTCTCCTTCTGTATTTCAATCTCTCTCTCTCTCACACACACACACACAACTGCACACACACACACACACACACACACACACACACACACACACACACACACACACACACACGCACACACATTACAACATACACACACACACACACACACACACATACACACACACACACACACACACACACTTTGACTGTGACAAGCAGTAATGTCTATTTTTCAAGGACATGCATCTACAGTCATCTGAATAAGACTTTGAGTCGGTGTTGCCTGACAGACTTTAAGCCTGAGGAGGGACTGGTGAGTCCTGTTTTAATACACCAGCCTCTTGTGTAGAAATACCAACAATGCCACACAGTTCCCTGTCCTTTAGGCACAGCTTTGATGATCCTCTCTGATTCATCATATTCAAAAACAAAACTATCACACACCCACACACACTCTCTCTCTCTCTCTCTCTCTCTCTCTCTCTCTCTCTATATATATATATATATATATATATATTTCTCTCTCTCTC
>NC_055971.1:9099829-9104829 GCF_018492685.1 Alosa sapidissima | reverse complement strand
AGAGAAAGAGAATGAGAGAGGGAGAGGGGGATAGAGAGAGAAAGAGAATGAGAGAGAGAGGGACGGAGAGAGAAAGATAAAGAGAATGAAAGAGGAAGAGGGGGATGCAGAGAGAAAGAGAATGAAAGAGGAAGAGGGGGAAGGAGTGAGATAGAGAATGAGAAAAGTAGAAGGAGAAAGAACATTGTATGTGTTTTGAAGGACCTGTAATCCTGGTTGCATGTGTGAACATGGTTGCTTGTGCTTGTGATCTTGAGTCTACACGCACACGTGTGTTTGGGTGTTATCAGTGTTTGCACATTCTTTGTGGGCATAATCATCATGCCTATGTGTGCCTGTGTGTTTGTAAAGGAAATACATATATACAGTATGTGTGCATTGTACATACATCAATTTTGTAAGTTTGCATGTAGTATACAGTATGTCCCCATGTATGTGTCCTCAGTCATGTGCATGCATATGTGTGTGTGTGTGTGTGTGTGTGTGTGTGTGTGTGTGTGTGTGTGTGTGTGTTGTGTACTGTATGTTTGTGTATCTGTGTATCTCTGTATCTGTGTCTGTGTCTGTGTGTGTGAGCATGTGTACGTATGTATACGTCTGTGTGTGTGTGTGTGTGTGTGTGTGTGTGTGTGTGTGTGTGTGTGTGTGTGTGTGTGTGTGTGTGTGTGTGTGTGTGTGTGCATACAGGCCTGCTGTCCCCCCGCCGCCTGCCTGCCTGGTGTCGGCTTGAAGCGGCAGCTTTATTGTGCTTGGCCCCGGGCTAGCCTGTTTACTGAGCACACTGCTTTCGCCTGGCTTTACAATGTCGCCACTGTGTGTAGTGGCGGATTTGGAGCTTGTATTTAGCTGGCAGGAGTGACGGTGATGAAGTAGCAGTGATAAACTGATAGATTGGCTGCCTGCGAGATTTTGGGAATGGGTCAGATAAACATGGCAGTGGAAACGCGGGCTGTGTTCGGGCGATAATAAACTTGTCGTTCTCCGGGTGCATTAGGCTCCAGACCTGAGGAAATTGCTGGGATGGTGGGGAGGGGAGGAGAGAGGGAGAGAGAGAGAGAGAGAGAGAGAGAGAGAGAGAGAGTGGGAGGGAGAGAGAGAGAGAGAGTGGGAGGGAGGGGAGACAGAGGGAAGGAGATGGTGTGTGTTACTCAAGGAATGGTGTTGGGCTCATTCTAGAACACAGCCATGCTGTCACGGCGACGGTTTGAGGGTTGCCCTGGAGACTGATGGGAGTTAAGATGCTCGGCTCACAAATCATTAGCCGATGTCCTGCTTCTAAAGCAGATATGAGAAAGGATGCTTTTTTCTTTCTCTCTCTCTGTCTCTCTCTTTCAATGATGTGGGAGAGGTTAAAGGAAACTCAATTACACTCGCTCTCTCACTTTCTCTCTCTCTCTCTCTCTCTCTCTCTATCTTTTACTCTCTATCTCTCTCTTTTACTCTCTATCTCTCTCTCTTTCCCAGCCATGTAGGAAGTTGTCCTAGGATCTCTTTGCTGTGGCGTCTTCCAGAATAGAAAAAAAGGCTCTAAGTTGCCTTGAAGAATGCATATTCTTCCGTGCCCCACCTTTGAAATTTCCTTCATTGTCTTTTCCTTGGCTATCATCCCCACTGCAGTTTCACACCTGAGCGATCCCGTTATCTCAGGTGACATAATGAGCTCGGCGTGAAGATCAGGGTGCGCATTGTGACACTTCCCATTCAGACACACACACACACACACACACACACACACACACACACACACACACACACACACACACACACACACGCACACAGCGCTGCTCCAGCGCCATGCTCGCCCCCCTAATCTCAGACTGCATCTGTTTTTTAAACAGTGCGCTTCCTAATGAGCTTCACAGGTGCTGGCACCCCACCTGCCTCGCTCGCTCCTATGCCGAAAAGCCGCCACACACAAAGCGGAGCGATCCACGAGCGTGCTAGCGGGGGTACGTGTGGAGTGGGATGGGAGCCATTAGCTTCACCCCCCCCCCCCCCTCCCTCCACCCCACTCCGCCCGCCGTCAACGCCACCTCCCACCACTGCCGTCACCGGCGGAGCCGCAAGCATGCGTGCCTCCTCCTCCACCCTGATTCCCACCCTGATAGTGGAACTAATCCAGGGCTGGATCGCTGTGGCGCATCTGAAAGCAGTTGCCACCTCCACAGTGCCAGAATGGGAACCGTGAGCCTGAAATCAGGTCTTTGTGCAGATGGATTTGAGAGACACAGAGAGAGAGAGAGAGAGAGAGAGAGAGAGAGAGAGAAAGAGAGAGAGAGAACCTGGGCGGGTGGAGCATGTGTTAACAAGCCTATCTGCTCATCGGTGTGTTAATCTGTGATATCGCTTCAGATCGAGGAGGGGAGGTGAAATGGAAAGTGTGTGTCTGTATGTGTGTGTAAGAGAGAAAGAAAGAAAGAGAGAGAGACTTAAACAGTGTGAATGTATGCATGAGTGTACACTATACTGTATGTGTGCATTTGTGAGTGACACATTGCACAGTGAGTGCATATTAGCTGTGTAATAGCTTTGTATAGTTATACATATAAAATATGTGTTTGTCTGTGTATGTATAAATATATGGTTTTACATTTTCTAAGTTTACATGTGCATGTGTGTATGTGTCTGTGCATATTGCATCCTTGTTTGCTTGTCGTCCTCATACCTGCTAATGTAGCCAGGCTGGCCCACACCCCTCCGGCTCTCCTCTGGTGCGTACCATGCGGGGCACAGGCGCTCAGGCACAGACTGCTGGGTGGCGTGTGACTGGCAGAGCGTTGACCACAGAGGAGGCTGGCAGCGCCGGTCGGTCTGGAGCGGTGGCATAGGCAGGCAGGCGAGTGGAGTGCACTCTTCTCCTCCTGTGCCCATGGTGCCCTGAGCCTGGCCATCTGCCACTGAGTTCCCGTCGTCGTCCTGGAGGCCCGCACCCCCCACCAGCACACACTCACAGGGATGACCTCATGCAGGAGGACCAGCACACACGCACAGGGATGACCTCATGCAGCAGGGGACGAGGCAGACAGCAGCACTAAACAACCAGAGGAAACTGTGAAGGAGACAATAGGAAGTATAATATTATATTTATTTGATATAAATCTCCACATTATATAAAAAGGCAATGAAATATATTTCATTAAACTCATATATGAGTTTGACCTAGGTCTGCGCATATGCTACCATTTATTTGTTAGATTCTACATTTGGGTCAAAGGTAGCCATTGGTTGTTTCAGGCTCCAAGCATGTTATGAGTAATTGACTGTCACTAAAGCTGAAATGTCATCTGGAAAGAAAGGTCTAATGTCTACTACACAACTCTGTCAGGTGGGGATGCAAATACCAGCCATCCAGCCCAGCAAGAGGTCTCCGCGCTCGGGTTATAGATGAGGAGAAAAAACCCCACCATCCTCCTCCTCCTCCTCCAAAAATAAAGAGTTTACGTGTGTGTAATTAAAACGCAAAAGCCTGCCACTCAACGCAAGCAAGAACATTCTGCCTCCATTCCCACGAGCCACCACTGCTCTTTTTAATTCTCCTTAGAGAAAAGGTCATGCCTGGTGTTCTCCTCACCCACGTTAATTGATTCTTTAAATGCGGCTTGCCTTGCCTTGCTGCGCGGTGTGGTGTGGTGTGGTGCGATGGCAGCGGCAGGGGCGGCTCGGGCAGCGGTGATGGTGGTGGCGGTGGCGGTGGGCTCTCTCTCTCTCCGTGCGTCCATGGCCAGGGTTCCAAATGCATCCCCATTACTGCTTAACAGGCTTGTTACTCCATCCAGGAGGCAATATTCCGCCAGCCCTCTCTCACCCAGCCAGCGCGTGACCATATTACCCTCTTCCTTATCTAGCGCCCCGGAACAAAGTCAGTGCGTCCCTGCCCCTGGCACACACACACACACACACACACACACACTTACCCTTATTCCCTCTCTCTCTCTCTCTCACACACACACACACACACACACACACACACACACACACACACACACACACACACACACACACACACACACACACACACACACACACACACACACACACACACACACGTACCATTTCCACGCAAACACACACACACACACATTCACACAAATATTGACACACACAAACACACACACACTTGGAAGACCTTAACCCCCTCTGCAGCCACTCAAGCCAGCCTCAGCAATCAAGTTGGCCCCCATTTCTCTTTTGTTGTGCCACAGAGTCTACAATTATTATTAGCCGTTAATTTCATGGTGTGTCTCCATCGGGTGCGGCATGGGATCAGTTGATACAGATGATGTAATTGTGGGGTGTATCAAATGCCACTGATTGACTGGCTCATCACTTCTGGAGTCGGGGGGAGGTGTCATCAAGCCGCTTGTGTCCAGTCATCAAATGTGTGTGTGTGTGTGTGTGTGTGTGTGTGTGTGTGTGTATTCACATTGGCGTAGATCACAGGGCTAGTCCCGCCTGAAGCGGCTATCTGTCCTCTAATGATAATAACACATTTAGGTCATTTCTGCTGGGGAAAGACAGAATCTGGAGTCAATTTTCTTCTCCTTTTTTTTGTCACTGCACCTGTGGGGTCCTCATTTTGGCCTCATTGTTCACAAGAAGACATAAATATGTTAGTACTACCAATAATCACTCCATTGCTTCTCATCAAATGTGTGTGTGTGAGTGGTGTGTGTGCCTGTGTGTGCGTGTGTGTCTGACAATGCAAGATATTTTTTGTTTTGTTTTGTAGCTATTCACTGCAAGAGATCCATTCAAAAACGCCACACTCAGTTGACCCTGTGTCTCTAAAATAAAGCAATAAAGCCCATATCAGTAAAGCTGGGATGTCTTTGTTCCTTGTACATTTTTACTTAAAAGACATAGAAATTAAAAACATTTAAAACGACTGAATGAGCACGGCCTTGGCCTGTTCTGTATTTGCATTTGACAGCACAATTCATTTGGCACAACCAACCATAAACTCTTCCTTTGCTTTCACACTCTCTCCCTCTCTCTCCCTC
>NC_055971.1:9079829-9094829 GCF_018492685.1 Alosa sapidissima | reverse complement strand
CATCTTTGATCCCTCCCTCCCTCCCTCCCTGCCTCCCTCATCCCTCCCTCCCTCCCTCCCTCGCTCTGTATTCTGGGGGCTGCGGTGTGCCGCGCTCTTTTGGAATAAGAATGCATGCATTATTTGATAATCAGAGTTTATTGTAATCCTTGACCCTGGCCCTGCATCTCAAACAGGGATTGGGGATTAGAGTTCTTCCCCGGCCCGTCTGACAGGCTGACTCCTGCCTCCTCAGGGCAGCACTTCTCTGGCTTCAGTGGAGCGAGCAGACAGGGGGTGTGTGGGGGGGGGGGGGTGGGACAGAGCAGCCTGCCACAATTATGGAAAAGAGACACCGGACGCACGACGGGCGTTAATGCGCCCGCGACACTCGGCGCGCTGCACACACACACACACACACACACACACACACACACACACCTGCTGACTGGCCGGATGTGAGTACTCACAGAGGCACACACAGACATACACACAGGGGTGTACACGCGTATACACATATGCGCATGCACACACAGAGACAAGTGAAATCAACGGAAATGTGTTCCAACCAGAAAGAGAAAGACATGGATATGCATAGAAAATATGTACGCACACACCTAAATATTTTGGGAACACTACATTCATATAGTATATTATATAGTAGTATAACACAAGTATAACAAAATATCTTAGGAACACTACATTCATATACCGGTAGTATCATTTAGTATAGTCAAGCAACCTATTTAGTATATACTAAATGAAACGATGAAAAAAGTAATTAAACCTTAAATGAACCTAAATAAACTGCGATCCTTGTGATTAGTAATTACAATGCATACTGTTGAGACACTATCAGTCCTGCAATGGTTAACAATGATACTTGTACAATGGATGGACATCTCCGAGAGCTGGTGGTGGTGGAGGAGGAGGTGAGGAGGAGGAGGTGAGGAGGAGGAGGAGGCGAGGAGGCAGGGAGGAGGAGGCAGAGCTGAGGAGAGGCGAGGAGGCAGGGAGGAGGAGGCAGAGCTGAGGAGAGGCGAGGGCTCCCATACGGAGCCCGGTGCCCCGGAGGCCTGGGAAGCGGAGAGAGAGAGAGAGGGAAGAGAGGAGAGGAGAGGAAAGGAGAGAGAGAGCTGCAGCATGGGCAGAAATATCTCCAGCGTGCAGGAGAGCCCTCAGGGCTGGGGGCAGCAGCAGGAGCTCGGCTGGACTCTTCCAGGGCAGAAGCACAGAGATGACACCACAGAGGGAGGAAGGGAATGGAGAGAGATAACATGAGAGAGAGAGGGAGGAAGAGGGAGAGAGGGAGAGATAGAGAGAATGGAGGAGAAAGAAAAAAGGAGGGGTGAGATAGTGGACAGGGGATATAGGGTCTGTGCAGGGAGGGACATCACAACCTGAGTCAAAAGTTACTTCTGTTGATTTAATATGCACACACTGTGTGTGTGTATGTGTGTGTGTGTGTGTGTGTGTGTGTGTGTGTTTCTGGGTTTGTTTGTCTATATCTGCAGGTGTAAGGCAAGCTAGGGTGTACTAGCCAGACTGCTGTGCTGCAGTCTGTGAAGGGTCAGTGAGCTCAGTATGTTATTTACAACCGTGGGCTTTAAGACTGTGTGTAGGCCTGAAAGCCCTTGAGCTGACCTCAGTGATGCACACAGAGAGAGAGAGAGAGAGTGGAAGAGCGAGAAAAAAGACGAGTGTGAGAGAAAAGAACAGACTGGAAAAGAAAGAGAATGGACCACATGACCATTTATTGGCAAGCATTCAAAAACAACATCAAGGACCCAGGCATAAACAGGCCTTCGCCGTAAGACCCTGTTATTGTTACCTTTGTTACCTTTTTCTCACACAATAGCACATGTGCGCGCACACATACACACACACGCACACACACACGCACACACACATCACTATTCATTGGCAAACACTGAGGGCCGTCGTCTTCAGTGAGCGAGACTGGCCCCTGACGCTTTGTCATCTCAACGCTGGGTCGAAAACGAGACAAGAAAAATAGCAGCTACATGCCTATTGGCAGCCCGGAAATTTCTACCGCTGCCTGCCGCAAAAAAAAAAAAAGAAAAACGAGAGAGAAAAGAAACACAGACAAATGATTTGCTTTTTAATAAATGGTTTAAGTGCCTAATGAGAGGAGATGCCTCTGGAGGCATCCCTCTATTCACTCGTTCATTCATTCTCTCCATTTCCCATCCCTTGTTCTTTTCACCCCTCCGCTCTCTCGTGTTAATTGCGTACATTTTAAACAGTGAAAAGGCAGGTAAACTCCGCTCATTCTGCCTGCGTTTCAGATGGGGGGCAGAGGGGGAGGGTGAGGTGGGGTGGAGGAGGTTGTAGCTGCGCGGTGGGAGGCATGCAAAAACTAACTCATAACGCAAATAACTGTGACAGGGACCTTTAAGCTATATGAGCATTAATTGAAAATCGGAAATGTGCATTTGCAGGTATGGCCCTGTCACACTATTAGCAGCAGATGTCTGGAGGGAAGTCTGTGTTAAGGGTAAATGAAGCACACCTGCCCACGCTCAAAAATATACAGCATGCACACAAACACAAACACTAACAAAGTGAGAAAACGATTAGGAAACGCAAATATGAACATATGGAACACACACAGTCACACAAACACAAGCAAACTCACACACACACACAAAAAATGTATACATTCAGTACAAACATTATAAATGACCCCACCCCCAGTATCTTCCAGAAATGACAAATATGGAATAAATGGACCAGTGACATCACATCTGTAGATGTGACATCACATCAAGTGATCACAGACATGTCTCCCATAAATTTCAAATGAGCTTTCTCTCCCACTGTTGATGGCTTTGAAAAGAGTGCTGATAATTAGTTAATTAGTGCGCTTAATAACATAATACAGGGCAGCGGAATAAGAGGGTATCACTCGATCACTCTTGACAAATATCAAAATAAAGTCCTATTGGTTTCTAGTGCCTGCCAACACTGATGTATACATTCAAAAGCCCATTTGGTTTGTAATACTCTCATGCCTGTTTACAGTAGTTGTAGGGTGCCCCTCAGAGCAAGGACCACAAATGTGCAACACTGCCATCTAGTGGTATTTACATTTAAAAGCCATGCTGTCAGAAACCTCAACAGTGGACACACACACAAGAACCTTCCAAGGCAAACACAAAGGAGATTGATACTCCATATGCAGTATGCATTGATTCAAGCATGCCATAAGTTATAAAATCTTTTTAAACATCCCTCTCACATTAGACTTTACTATGTGGCAAATACTGATCTGGGACCAGCCTTGTCATCTAAAGTAGATGGCTGCACCTGTGCAGCAGAGAAAACAGAGCTACACAAAGTGACTCCATGCCTGCAGGTAGACCACTGGGTGAGTGAGTCTGCCCTGGGTGGGTGAATATGCACTTGTGTGGTCAAGAGATGGTTTGAGAGTCAATCGGCCGAGCAAACCCCATGAAACAGCACAATCATCCTCTTCCTGCTCTATCTCTCTCTCTCTCTCTCTCTCTCACCCACACACATACTCTCTCTCTCTCTCTGGACATTAGCCTGAGTGCTGCTGGAAGAGAAATGAGAGAGTAAAAAAAAAAGTTTTTAATTAAAACCTACACGAGTTCACAGCTGACCCCACTGCCGGCCCCTCACTTTACCTGCAGTGTCTGAGCGGGCGCTCCCCCTGTCCACCCCAGCCCCCCTGTCCACCCCCCCCTCCCTCTAATTACACAGCAGTGGATGGGCCCGGGCGAGCGGGCAGCGCGGCGGGCAGCGCGGCGCGCAACGCAGCGCGGGGGGCTCTGGATCGTGACTAATACCCGATGCAGAGCGGCGGAGAGGGGGGGGGGGGGGGTTGGGGCTTAATGGGATTGGGGTGAGGAGGGAGAGCCAGGAGCACAGGGGGCAGCTGTCTCAGGCCACTGGGCTGGCGGAGGTCGCCAGCCGAGGTGTGTGTCTGTGTGTGTGTGTGTGTGTGTGTGTGTAGGGTGTGTGTGTAGGGTGTGTGTGTGTAGGGTGTGTGTGTAGGGTGTCCCTGTGTGTGTGTGTGTGTGTGTGTGTGTGTAGGGTGTCTCTGTGTGTGTGTGTGTGTGTGTGTGTGTGTGTGTGTGTGTGTGTGTAGGGTGTCTGTGTGTGTGTGTGTGTGTGTGTGTGTGTGTATGGTGTGTTTGGATGAAGAGGCATGGACACCGGCAGGGGCATGGAGGGATGTTGGTGGGGTGGATAGCAGGGGCTTACAGACAGACACAGATGTAGCCGCGACAGGGGATTGGGAACACAACCATGGCAGTCTCAAATCGGCAGGATTAACAAATGGGCCAGTTCCTGATGATCAGTGGGAGAAGCCACCAGTCAATTTCAAATGATTTCTCCGAGATTTTTCCTGATGTTGACGTATTCTTTAAAAGACAAAGCAGAAGACATTCTAACAAGTGGTGCAAATAGTCAAGGACAGAGGGTTATGTTTCAACTTGGCAGAGCTGTTGAGCCTGCAGGTTCACACAGCTCTATGAACTCCTATCATCTACTTTTTCTAGATTATGAACTACAGTCATAATTAATAAAGATGCTTACCACATAGAACATCTTATCTCCTGAGGTACTCCTGTGAGAAAGGGGGTACCTAGAGTAGCATACATGTCCCTTATGGAAGCTAAGCTGATTTCTTTATGTATTTTTTATGTTATTAAACATGATACAGGGATGACATTGAGGATGTGGATAGTCTTCTAACCGGGGTCTTCAGCAAGAGGCCACAGTGGACTCAGTGTTCCTTCCACCTACCTCACTTCCTCCCTGTGGGCTGTGGGGAGGGCTCGGCAGCTGGTGACTATGGCGTGACTGTGCAGGGCGATTCAGGATAAAATAGAAAACAGAAATCAATTTTATCCTGCCGTATGAGTGACCAGTGGAGCATAGACAGACAGAAGATCCAGACACACAGACACAGACACACACACACACACACACACACACACACGGACTTGATGGACACACAGACACAGTAGTATAAATATGTATGAAGCCAAAATCATCCCTGCGTCAACTATGCCTGCCAGGATAATATACCATTATTGTTCTCAGGCCCTTGCTGTGTGTGTGTGTGTGTGTGTGTGTGTGTGTGTGTGTGTGTGTGTGTGTGTGTGTGTGTGTTTGTGTCTGCGGACTAGTTATTATGATTGGACAGCACATCATCTGTTGGTGCCACTGAAATCTCAGTCTGAATTCAAAATTTGGTTTGGAGAAGTGGAAAAACTTATGGAAGATTCATAGCTTACTGTCATCATGGGAGGATAGAGCGCAGTGCTCTATATGTGCCTAAAGTAGACGCTCTGTATTAGTCTTTGCTTATGTATTTTAAACAAATAAATGTCTTTTGCTTTTGCAAATGCAAATTATGCATGAAAAATAAGTTCAAATTAAATTCAAATAGTCTCAGGGAAAAATATACCCTCTGCAGCCAGGCAGTGTGACTTTATTTCATATGGAGACTAAAATCTTAAAGCGCCCTATCGCATAATTCACCAGGAGAGGAAGACAATTAAACACTTCTGCACAGATAGTCCCAGTGCAACTGAACTCACCTTCATGTGCTGTATTTACATTTTCCCATTATGTCCAGCCGATGAAAAATCGTGCTTACTATCCAAGAGTCTCTTTTATGGCTGTGTAATAAAATTAGACATTTATAATGCCACCCTTACATTGCATTACCAGTCTCCTTGTTTTATGGAGGTGAGTCAAAGCCATCGCAGGCAACCTGCCGTGTGTCCTCTCCACTGCAGACAGATGGACGGCCTGCACACACACACACACACACGCACGCACGCACACACACACACACACACACACACACACACACACACACACACACACACACACACACACACACACACACACACACGCACACACACACGCACACGCACACAAACACACACACACGCACACACACACGCACACACGCACACACGCACACACACACATGCACGCACACACACACACACGCACGCACACACAGAAAGAGAGAGAGACACGCACACACACAAACACAGTTTTCCTCCTGGCTTTCGCCTATCTCTGCACGACATTGGAAAATTTCCCCTTGATTAAAAATAACTTTTTGTGTGTGTGTGTGTGTGTGTGTGTGTGCGGGGGAGCTGGCTGGGCTGAGGCGTATAGTGGAGGTATTTAGAAATAAATATTCCCCGGCGAAATGCTGCACAGCTGCGGCCCCTGCCAGCACCTTATCTGCCGCCCCTATTTTCCCTCGCTCTTTATCACGGACCGACACTTGTGGTGAACTGGCAATCAGAGGGCGCCGGCCCCCACCATAAAGGAAAGCACGCCGGTCTAATCTCAACTGTTGCATATCTAATACTAATTGGAATCCTGCAACTGGGTCACTGTCATTGTTTTTCAAGTACTGTCAAGTCGGGGGAAACATATGAAACCGAAATTATACCGGGGCGCCGGGGCCCGCCTGATTGAATCCTCTCCCAGCCACTGATGTGCTCTCATCCATCCTATTAAAATATTCAATCTGCCGTCCCCCTGGTCTGAAGGGCCGAGCAGGGGAAAGGGGAAGGGCAGCTGCGCCGGGGTCCCAGTGCTCTCCTCCTCCATCCATCCATCCCTCCATCCCTCCCTCCCTCCCTCCCTTGCTTTCTTTCTTTTTTCTTTCACGCCTTCTCTATTCCCAATATCTCTCTAGCTCCTTCTCTCGCTCTCTCACTGTCTCTCTCAGACACAGGCTCTTATCCATAAGACTCCCTTGTCTGTCTATCTTTCTTATTTTACTCTCTCTCTCTCTCTCTCTCTCTCTCTGTATCTTTCCAGTTCAATCTCTGAAGTCCAAGTATTCCACTTTGGGAAATGGCAGCGGCAGCAGCAGCAGCAGCAGCAGTGGTAGTGGTAGTGGTAGTGGTAGTGGTAGTGGTAGTGGTAGGCAGATTGTTGGTTGCATCTCTGGACTCAGTACTAATTGCCATTCTGCTCCGTGTGCAGACAGTTTGGGGTCGGCGTGTTTGTTTGTGTGTGCGTCTCCCGACCGTCCGCATCACTCTCCCCCCAAGCAATCAGATTAGGAAATCCTCTTGCTTCAGCCTCTGTCATACAGCAAATGTGCAGGCGTGCGCACACACACACATGTACACACACACGTACACACACACACACACACACACACACACACACATACACACAAACACACTGCATCTATATGTTCAATACTAATGTCAGGGATGGGCCTGACTGCCTGAGCATGGCTAATGCAGCAGAGGAATGAGTTTTCAGAAGGCATCAGATATATGTTCAGCCCTGATGAGATGCCGGGGGGGATAAATGGAGATGGGGTGGGGGGGGGGGGGGATTAAACAGTGACACGTTCTCCTTGTGAAATTAATAATTAATGCGGGCCCCAAATGAGAGCATCTCTGATTGGGTTTTTTTCCCGTTTGCTTTGAGGACGACAGGGGCCCAGGCGAGCTCGGGGTGCTCTCTTTCAGCATGACATGTCTGACTGGCAGAGTGTTAGGGAAGGGAATCACGCGGGCAAATTGGCCACTAATTCTTGCCTCGGCGAATGCAGGGTTCTGGTGTGGGATTGTGTTTTGGTTTGGTCCTCTGTCAGATTAGGCTCATTCACAGGACCCATATACGGCTGTATCAGTGTAATCGTGTCATCAACTGATTCGTTCGCTCCATTACATGTTCTTTACCACCATCATATTTCATTTAACAAGGGGGGACGTGGTCTTCTTTCTGTTATTCCTCTCTCTATATACACACACACACGCACACACACACACACACACACACACACAAATACAATCAAATAGATAAACACACACACATACAGGCGCGCGCGCACACACACACACACACACACACACACACACACACACACACTAATACAATCAAATGCAAAAGTACACATATACATACAAACGTACATACACACAAATGTACATTCACACACACACACACATACAGTAAAACACACACACCATCTCTCCTATGGTTTCATTCCCCTCAGTCATTACTGATCTAATGGAGAGGGCTAATACTACATATCAGGCATTGTTGCTTTTATGGTGAACTATTATTCTCCTGGGGACCATTACTCTGTAAAGGACGTCGAGCAGAGAAAGACTATTCAAATATAGCCTCAGACCACAGCCGCTGTCCTGGGGAGCCGTGCCCACCAGCCTCAGTCACACTCTCACACTCTATTGATCTCATGCACCACGACTGAGTACATAACTACCAAAGGTCACTAGATCCAGAGTAAGCTTTTATATATATATATATATATATATATATATATATATACATATACATATATAATAACAACAATTCAAGTACGGAGAAAGAGGACAAGGGCCCGAATACGTGAAATCACTTGCAATCCCCTTTATACAGTACGTGAAATCACTTGAAAGGAAGTGTTTTCAAACTGATTTATATGAGTAAAGCTGAAATCGAATCCTGATTTTGATGTTAAGACAATATTTAAAACAGCATGTCTACTGTAATTTCATTCCCATTATATCTCTAGTACAGATATCTCCATTTCCATGCTTTCAAGGAACATTTACCTTTAATTACATATTCCACTTGAATATCCTTAAATATGTTAAAACAAGAACATAAAGTTTGCTTCTTACAAAATGTTTTTTTTTTAGCCCTTCAGAGATTACTCTGATTACAAGAGATTCTCAGTAAAGAATGTTCAGTTTGTGTTGGCACCACAGGAAGCTTACTGCTTGCCTATTTGGAGGTGCTTTAGTCAGGAATAAATATGTTGAACTTAATGTGGCGGTTGTTCATTCCTCTTAGTCGCATTATGAGACACTAATCGCTACTTGTTCAGAACTTGCAAAACAGCCACTTACACTATGCCAGCAAAGTGCTTTTCGCTTCAGAAGACATTTCAAGTCATCTTGCGAATACAGAAATTCATAATTACTCACATGCTGTTTGTAAGATGTTTTTTTTTTGCTCATTTGTGTTTTTATAAATTCCCTCGGGAGAAAGCTTTCCAAACTGGTGCCAAGGTTGTTTTGTTGTTTAGTTTAGTGTTCAGATGATCCTTACATGCTAGCTGATGTTTTTGGTCGAGCACTCACAATGCTTAACACCTACTAGGGGTCATCAGGGTGGCCATGTTGGAGAGGGGAGGACGAGGCGCGTGGGGAGACCAGACAGAGTCAGTGTTGTGTTCTGTAGGGATACACGGTCCAGTGCAGATTCACCTGACAGGACACATAACTGCTCAATCTCACCTCGTTCCAGCTGCACACACCTTCCTGGGTGCCTCTAAATCCACCGCAGCTCTTTCTCTCATTTTCTGTCTCTCTCTCTCTCTCTCTCGCTCTGTCTCTCTCTCTCACACACACTTCTTGGCTCAAGGTTCTTAGACATGACTGATATTATCTGAAAAAAAAGACCATACTGTAAGTTAACACACAAAAAGACGGCAAAAACCACTAAGACACACACACAAACACACGCACACAAAAAAACAAACATACCTGCACATTTCAATCATCCACATACATGTTGTTTTTTTGTCTACCTCAGCAGCACTGCGGCTGCCCCCTGTTCTTCCCCAGCGCTGGAAATGGTATTTGGAGACAAACAACTTCATTCTGCGGCGCGTCTGTAATTAGCTATGGAATTAGCGCGCCTGACGTGCCTCCATAGATCAGCGGGGCCCTCCGGGGAGGCAGCCGGGGCCCGCGCAAGCCGCATTTCCAATTATTGTGTTGAATTGCTAATTTAGTTATTGTGCCGCGCGTAATTGTGATGGGTATTGGGTGTGCGATTCAATTTGTTTTAAATATTTGTGGGCTGGCGGATTGGTAATAGAGCTGACCTATCTAGCGGCCCAGTATGAAAGTGGGGGAGACAAAAAACAAAGGGAACAGACTACAAAGATGTTCTCCTTTTCTTTTTTTCACACCCCCCCCCACCCCCCCACCCACCCATTCACCAGCACCATCATCACCACCACCGCCAATGCTGCTGCTGTCGCCACCACCACCACCACCGACTTAGTTTGATCTGCCTCATCCCTCTTAAGACTGTTGAAGTTAAAAAGCTTGAAATTTAGAAAATAGCACTTTGATCATCAGCGGGTGGAGAGCATGGCGTATTAGACGGCAGAACGTTGAGGGCTTTGGTGGTGAGATAAGCGTGGTGTGGATGGAGGCCGGGTGGGTGGGGAGTGGGGAGGGGGATGCCTTTCTCTCCAAATATTGCGGCAGGAGTATTGTGTACGCCGCCAAAGGTACCCTGTGGCCGGGCAGGATTTAGGCAGACATTTTGGAAAGCTGGTAGGCCAAGTGCCATCTCTGAGTAAGGGCGCTAAAGACTGCACTCTCTGAGCCATATGCCAGCATTTCAGCTGTGAAAATGTCTCCTCATAGTTCCTCACGCTGCCATGGCAACATAAGGGTAAATAATATACGCATCACATGTCAAATCAAATAATGTACAAACAATGAATGCCATTACAATTTATCTCTATCCTCTGGCTAATTCAATGGCAGCAAAAGTTATGGTGCATTAATATATGCAATAGAATGAAGTAATCCTCACCCAAAGGCATTAATTTCTAGGCATGTACTTTTCAGTCTGATTTCAGAGCTCCAATTAATTTCTCAGTCCAAACCGTGTGCAGTCTTGACCATCATTAAGAGGAGGACATGCCGCTACTAATCAGCAAAACAGATCAATGGTAGGCTGTTGGGAAAGGCAAGCCAAAACAGGCCCTGGAAGACTTGTCAGATCTGCACATAGAAACCCATCAACACTCCTCACCCCTCTCAGTCCTCAGTAAAATGGGCATATCTGCTAAAGTCACAGGATGGACCAGATTGAGACATGAAAATATACACATATACACACATATACATCTCAAATGTAAACAATATAGACAATATAAACAGTATATGAAATGAGTAAAAACTAAACTAAAAAATTAGTATCTAGCCCTTGAGTGCGCCTCTGTTTTTTTTTTTTCTACTGTAATACTCAACTTTTGTTCACGCACCAGGCAAAACATTACAAACTTAAGGCGCAGACGCCGATTCGCCATTGAGTGAAAACATCAACATAATATTTTGTACTATATTTGTAGTAGAAAAAAAAAGTAGAAAAAAAACATAGTCATAATGGAGACATTGATAATGGTCTAAGCCCGAAACATTTGTTTCCTAGTTTTTTGTCCTTAGACTCATTGTAAAAACCTCGGCTCTCAATACAAATTGTATTAGTATCAAGCCCTTGAGTGCGACTCTGTTTTTTTTTCTACTGTAATACTCAACTTTTGGAGTTCAGGCACCAGGCAAAACATCATAAACTTAAGGCACAGACGCCGATTCGCTATTGTACTATATTTGTATAAATGATTGTGCTGATAGCAGCTTGAAAGACAACTCAATCCATGATAAATACTAAGTAGACGTGTAAGAGAGAATGGAAGTAGAAATGTAAACGCCACGTGCACCTGTAAACATCTCCTTACACTGAAATGGTTTGTTGCAATCATCTAAAATGGCGCTCACACACACACACAAACACACGCACACACCTACCAGACAATAGAAAGGCTGAGAGTCAAGTGTACGAAGTCATCTAGATAGATAGATAGATAGATAGATAGATAGATAGATAGATAGATAGATAGATACTTTATTGATCCTCAAGGGGAAATTCAAGAATCTCTAAGTCCAAGTCCACTCCATGCAGACAGAAGTGTTTGTCACAGCAGAATCAAATAACCTGAGAAAAGTGTTGTTGGAGAGGGATTCCACAAGGAAGCCGTGTTTAGATGGCACGCTCTGAGGCACCTCCTGCCAACAAAAGAAAATGGAAAAAGAAAAAAGAAAAGAAGAAAAAAAAACTGGGTTGGTTGGCCTGGCCAGCCTTAAGTCCCTTCTACTACTATTGTTGCTAGTGCACTGGAGGATGTTGAGCACGTTTGGCATGTATACTTCATTCTCCTCTAAAAAGTTCGCTCTGTGGTCAGTCTCAACGCCTTTGGTTTTCTAGAGAAATGAACTTCATCTGCATAATTTTCTGGGTTAAAAGGATAGGCGCAGATGGAAATGAAGTCAATTTCACAGAGATAAGAATTAAAGTGAGTATGATCAGTTTTAATATTCACACAGCACAATGCCTTCTGCAATTTCACATCCAAGACTCTTTTATTAGAATTAAATACAAGACCATACAGGTCAAAGACATAATTCAGACTCCTTTTATCGAAAAACACGTCGCAGGACAAAACATTATAGCTTATAAGACAACAACACAAAGTTAGACAGAGATACAACATTAGAGCACACTGCCGTCATACAGAACCTTGCTAATGAGAGGTCCTTCAGTAAGTAGTGTTCTGGGTGCAAATATTAAGTTTGACAACTGCAATTAACTCTGCCCATTTCGCCTGAGAGAAAGAGTGAGTGAGTATGTGTGTGTGTGTGTGTGTTATGCGCTTTGGGTTTCATAGCTTATTGTCCTTGCAGAGAAGTGTGTTCTTGTGTGTCTTTGTGCTTTCATGTGTGACACGGCTTGTGTGTGTGTGTGTGTGTGTGTGTGTGTGTGTGTGTGTGTGTGTGTGTGTGTGTGTGTGTGTGTGTGTGTGTGTGTGGCTGGCCCCGGGGTCAGTATGAAAGGAGTCGGTGCTGAATGTGGGGGCCTCTCGAGCCCCTCCACAGGGCTTTGAACCACCCCCCCCCCCCCCCTCCACATACACCTCACACCCCTGTTCCTACAGCCAGACACACACACAACAGCTATTTACACCTGCCCCGTTTGATCATCAATTAAGCGCTCCTTCTGAGGGCGTTTTAATCTCCCAATCCACACAAACATACACGTACATGCACACACACGTACACACACACCTCAATCAATACACTGCACTTACTGATGTCCAGATTGCTACTGAGTGTCAATAACAGAGAGAGAGGGGGTGGGGGGGAAGCGAAATGAAAGGCGATCCTCTTTATCCTCTCCGTTTAAAGTTCCGAGAAATGCATCTAGAACTTTCCAAAGCTGACAGAGGAGGTTGTAACGTGCCTCCATGTGGCTCAGGCAACATCATTGGTCAAGGATTTTTTTTCAAAGTGCTTCCATTTAAACATTACAGTAAAATACATTTCTTTCCATTTCAATCTTTTCTAAACCCATACTTTTGCCAGTAATAATGATCTTTGGCATTTTTGTACTGCATTAATAATTGCACTTGGGAGTTTTTTTTTTCAGAGTCCTTGGCTTTCCTGAGATGGCTTTCTGTTAGTGAGTGATTGTGCTTGTGCTTGTCTTTGTCAGCAGCAGTCTCAGGTATTGTTGGTCATGCCAGAGGCCAGCGTGCGGATTGGTGAGCCAGTGGTCAAGTGGTCTTAGTGGGGTCCAGTTGATTCTGGTGTGCAATGCGCTCCGGTGGGCTAGGGCGCTCAGAGCCATCTGGCACTACGAGGTGGCAGCAGCAGAGTCGACGGTGGAGAGGATGCGCAGCACCTCGGCCCTCTGGGAGGCGGACATGTGCTGGGCCAGGTGCACGATGGAGTCCGCGGCCACCTCAGGGTTCCCTTCCACCAGACTAGCCGAGACACAACAGACAGAGAGAAGAGCTCAAACAACCAACAAACCACACAGAGTGAGGAACAAGATGGAGTGAGGGTGAGACAGATTTGAATAGGAGAGGAACAGGCACAGAAAGTGATGAAATGAAAAAATGTGAAAGGCATGAAAGCAGAGAAATACACAGAGTTTGCAATACAAAAGTTCCATAAACAAAAACCAGCATTACAAGGAGAGGAGGCATTGTTTGCCATCTCTGGCATGTAAATATTATGTATGAGAGCTTGAGACTGAGGTGAATAAAGAACAGCAGGCTGCACAAACCAGTGCTAGATGTGAAGATATAATTCATTGCACATCTGCATTTGATGGGTCACCTCACATCTATTTCAATACAATCCAACTTCCCTCAGTAGGGGCAGGAATCACTAGGGGCCCTGGCATATCACAATTCTGCTGCAATACCATTCTCGTTCTAATTGCATGGATGCGCAATATGCGCAAGTACTGCACCAAAATGCTTTTTGTTGGCATCCAATGTCAATATAAGAAGGTAACATTAGGGAATATAGGTCCGATTTAAAAGTATACCTAAAGCATTGATGATACAGTACATTGACAATGTTACATAGTATCTTAAGCTACGTTTATACGGTGATGATGAAAAGAGAAGACGCAGAAGTGGCGTCTTGTCTTCATTTTTTTATTCGCGTTTAGACGAGCATTCTCAGGGGGAAATCTTTGTTTATATGAAGACGCAAGAGTATGTGATATTCGATTGGATATGCATTCCAGACCGCTGGGTGGTGGTGTGATAGAACCCCGGTACGTCACGCGCAGACATTCTAATTTGACAGTTTAGCCAGAGAGGTAATCAAGGATCTTTGGTTTAGCCGTTTAGACGGAGACGCAACCCGGGTCGTCTTCAAAACTCTACACTCTGGAAGGAGTCTTCAGATTTTTGCGTCTTCAAGCCCCGATGGCGGGGTCGCCGTGTAAACGAAAGGCACTTATGATAAAATATTTTGTCGTCTTCCTTCGCAATCATTCTCGTATAAACGGCCACTGAATATAGACCGGTTTCAGGTCCCTAACAACCCTCGTTAGGGACGAACTCGGAGGACAAGTAAACCCAGAGCCGTATAGAAAGACATCGAAAGAAAGACGCAAGGTGCTTGAAAATTGTTAACTTTTGACTGAATTTCCCCTGTGTGATACAGGAGACATCTCATGTTTTTGTGATGTGTCCGTTCAAAGCTAAAAAATGTTAAAACGCCAATAAACTAGGCAGGCCTAGGTGCTAGACATTTGCATTATGAAGCTACGAAGTTATGCCACGGTTATCTTCATGCTCAAGAGGAAAAACTGAAATCATGTACATAACATATGGTAGTGACGTTAACAAAGTGTTTTATC
>NC_055971.1:9072329-9077329 GCF_018492685.1 Alosa sapidissima | reverse complement strand
GGCACTTTTCAGAGGAGGTGGGTACAGGGAAGGAGACACACACACACACACACACACAAACACAGGCTCACACAATTACATGTACCATGAACACATAATCACACAGAGCAACACAATCTAATACACATATAAAGGCTTACACACACACACCGGACACACACACACACTCACAGAACAGGAGGGTGGTAATGATGGCCTCCCTTCGGAAGCCCGCGGGCCAAGTACCCCTCGCTGACGGCTAATGCCAAGGCATCCGGCGCAGCCTATCAGGGCGCGGGGGAAACGAGAGCCCACGCAGGGCCCAAATTGAGGGAGAGAAAACACTGACACTTCCTCATTCCGTCTGATAAAAGCCCACGCGCCTCCACCAGGGTCATTACTAAACAATCACATGCAAAAATCTACCCCCGTGGATGTCGCCAATGGCCTGCCTCCGCCACCACACCTGTGTATCGCTGACAGCAGAGGACATGAATAATTTAGCCCACTTTCGCGCGCGCTGTCTTGCTCCTTGATTGATGCGTTTCAAAAATATCAATCACGGACGTAATTGGAAAAGTCAAACTGTGCGGTGAGTAGAAATTACTGGGGGAAACATATTCGCAGAATTGAAATAAAATGAGACATTTGAGGAGCACATTTTTTTTTCATGCACTCACATTCCTATCATCCTCTTTTCACTTTGAAGATAAATCAGTCATGTGTTCATGAGCACTATTTTAGATATAAGCGCCTATATTTACACACATATATTCAAAATTCAATATATAACAATCCAATATATAAAATGCAAATAATGAGGATTAAAAATATTTCCTGTACATAATAATATATATTTTTGTGTACGTGCAATTACACATAAATTATCTTCTAAAATTATATGCTTTTCACTTCCTGTGTCTTTAAGCATATCATTTGGCGGTAATTTATATGGGGGTAATTTATATGCCTCTTACAAAACATCACTATGATGACAAGACATCTAAGCGGTGCACACACAGAAACACTCACACACACACACTCTTTCCCCCCTCTTGTTCAGGCACCCAGCCAGGAACAGGTTAACACACCAGACGGCAGCATAAAGGGACTGGGAAATGTATGAATCAAAAGTCAACAAGTTCCACAGCTCCCCAACACCATGCCGATGCCTTTTTGACTAAACTTGATAGGGGCAGAAATGCATATTCATGAGGTAAGCAACTTCTGATCCCAAACAAAGTAAAGCTCTGGCTTATGAAGATTGCGCGTGCGTTAATGACTTCTTCGTTTTAAGCCCGCATAAGAAAGCCAGATTCCCTGTGCTTGTAGTCCATGAGAATATTTAATACCGTTATTAATCATTTTTAATCCGTTTGCTTTTAATTAAGAAACAGCATGTTGCTGTCCTATCAGCGCGTGCCAGGGTGCAGATTAATTGTAGCTTAAGATAGCTCGCCTTGATTGGTGTAATGTATTAGCTAACAAGACGCAGGCTTCTAAAGATACTTGTACACTACCTTGGGAACTTGGCTCCACTCCAGGGCCTCTCTCCTCTTCTCTCCCCCACTCCACTCCCCTCCACTCCCCTCCCCTACTCTCCTTTCTCTGCTGCCCCTCCTCTCGTATCCTCCACACTCCTCCTCCTCCCCTCACCTCCTTCTCCTCCTCCCTGTTCGCCTCTCGCCTTTCTTGTTGCGGCTCCCATCTGAAGGCGAGTCAGGAGAGCGAGGGGCACTATCATCTCAGCGTAGGGCTTTATTTGCGCCTTCATTACTGAGCCGCCGGGGCTGGAATCCCAGCCATGTGTGTGTGTGTGTGTGTGTGTGTGTGTGTGTGTGTGTGTGTGTACATGCTTGTGTGTATGCATATGTTTGTGTACGTACAGTATGTGTGTCTCTCTGACTGTGTATGTGTGTGTGTGTGTGTGTGTGTGTGTGTGTGTGTGTGTGTGTGTGTGTGTGTGTGTGTGTGTGCACATTGCTCTTTGAGCTTTTTGTTCCCTGAGGCACGTCCCTGGCATACGAGACACACTGCCCGACTCGACTGGGCTCGCCTTGGTCCTGCCCGCGGAGGAACAATGGGGCATCGGCATTAATAACCCCCAAGTGCCATGTGCCTCCACACACCACCCCCTGTGAAGGTCTCCGCAACTAACCAACTAAACACACACACACACACACACACACACACACACACAGGCAGAGGATGAACACGAGTCAACATATGATAGAGGCAAACATATTGGCCTGAAGGGACTAAGAGGAGACATTAAACATAATGAGAATAATTTGAGGTAAGAGGTGTGCAGATGGGGAGAGACTAAGCCCACTGTGCCATGTATGATGGATGCCTGCTCAGTGGCCAACGTGTATAATAAAGCAGTGATATATGTGAGGTGGAATGTTGCCGTATGTGTTATGGCTATTAATGACAGAAAATGGCCTTAGATAATTAAAATAGACTAAACTAGATGTGATAATTTTATACCTTTGGGATTGTCTTTAGGTGTTCAGAACAATAACATACTGTGTACTGTATGTGATAAAATAATGATACTTTTGGGAAACACAATGGCTATTTTACCAGCCGCTACGATGTTGCTACAATTTTTAAATTATGCAATTTTCTGGATTTAATGCAATGTATAATATTTCTATTTAATTGGTCTAGCTTCTGTTGAATTAATGCAGTTTAGCTATTATTGCTGGAGTGGCAGCCTAATATGGTACTTACACATATTTTACTTGTATTCTGTTACAGTAAAAATATTTTGATATATCTCACATAGTGCCAATACATGCAAATTAATGCAAATCTCAACTCAATACTTTGGGTCAAAGGCTGTGTAATAGGCTACACATTCATTGAGCTTTTAGTCTATAGTTCAGTCAAGTAAGTAACTGGTGCCTGGCTGTAACATCACATGCTTTCTGAATGAGGATGACACAGTTTCAGTGCTGCAACTCAATTGTACTTTATAGTCTGTCTGGAGCATTCCTCCCACACACCTTTAAGGTCAAAAATATCCATTCTGCTATAAAGCCTAGTGATATGTGCCACTGCAGTGCAATCTATTCTAGTCCCTTGGGGCATGTCTCTTGAGCCTAGCACAGGGTTGTCAGGCATTTTTGTCTCACCTGTACGGCACCCTCGGCCTCCACGAACCAGCGGCGCAGCATGGCCTGCATCTGGCCGTCGGTCAGCTCGCCGCCACCTTCCTCCCGGATCCGCCGTTTCACCTCGGACTCCAGCAGCAGCCGCCGCAGACGCCAGTAGAAGAACTGCCGTGAGCTCTGCCACTCCAGGATGTCCTGGAACACACACACACACACACACACACACACACACACACAGACATATTCAGTGTACATGATATGCCCAAAAAAAAAAAAAAGTGACACATACTCAATTGTGCATAAATAATAATATACACACACAAACCACAAAAACAAACACAAATATATCTGCCAAAACACACACACACACACACACACACACACACATACACAACATAACACAGACACAGTGTCCCACACACCATCAGGTTCACACACATATAACATATATATATATATATATGACATCCTAGAAGAGCTTAGGTGGGAGATGAGGCTCCCTGCTTACAGATCACACTGACACTGTCATACTGGCACTTCAAGAGGAGAGCGAGAGAGAGAGAGAGGGAGAGAGAGAGAGAGAGAGAGGGAGAGAGAGTGAGAGAGAGAGAGAAGAAGAAGAGGAAGATGAAGATGTGTTAAGGGCATCTGCAGACTCCTCTCTCAGCTGGCTGCAGTAGAATAGAGGAGCTGCTTCCACTTGGCCCATCACAAGAGTGCTCATTCATACTGCAACAGTCTCTCTCTCACACACACACACACACACACACACACTCACACACACACACACACACACACACACACACACCTCACACACCACCTTCTCCTTATTCTCACCTCTTTCTCTCCATACTTCTCCCTTTTTCAGTGTTCTTTTCCATCTCTCTGCAGGCCCTCCATCCATCCCTCCCTCCCCCCCTCTCGCTCTCTCTCTCTCTCTCTCTCTCTCACACTCTATGGCCACTGATGGATAGAGTAATGGCTCCCCAGCCCATCTAGATGTCTAGCTGCACAATCTCCCTGATACCAATCTGTGGGCTTGTTCCCAGGCTGAGCCCTATTGCTTGTGGCTGACGATATATCCCATATCATCCCGATCAATCACAAAGTAAAGAGGAGGCTCAGAGCTGTGGTGTCTGCATGCATGGTGGGGGTTTTTTGGGTGGGGGTGGTGGGGCTTGTGGTGGTGGTGGTGGTGGTGTAATTTAGTGTATGAATGAATAAATAGATGGATATTTCCAGGCGCTAATCTTTCAGATGACTAAAATACTTCTCTCCTGTGAAGCAGCCCATTGTGGGAGATGAGAGTTAGATTGGATGCCTCCCCTGGGGTGCGCTCTCCATTAACCAAGGTGATATAACAGGTAATCAGAAGATAATTAAAAGGCTTCACTTCTAGCGAGTGACGCCGAGGTGGGTTGGTGGTGGTGGGTTGGGGGGTTGGCTCGGGATGGGCAAGGGAATGGGGGTGGTGAGTTTTTTTTTTTTTTAGGGGGGGGGGGGGGGTTGTGGCACCGCGTGAGGGTGGGAGGCACAGCGTCGAGCATTCACCGAGGCAGCATGATTGTGATCTCGAAAAGAGAGGGAGCGAAAAAAAAAGAAGAAAAAAAAACTTCTGAGAGTTCACTGGTGCGTGCTACAGGTAGGTTATCAGATCCGCTGCTACGCATGTTCCATTTCAAATAAGCTGACAGAGAGAGAGCTGCTAGCACGGGGACAGGCGCCGCTCGGCTTTGACGGGAGAGACTGTGTCTGTGTTCGCTGCTAGCTGTTAGCCATTAGCACTAGCCGCTAGGCTCTGGCGCGGCGCAGCCGTCTCACCGTGATAACGCCTTTCTCCTGCATGCGGCCAGGCGTGTCATGGAGGTCGGCGAACTGCACCGCCACCTGGTGGTAGATAGG
>NC_055971.1:9059829-9062329 GCF_018492685.1 Alosa sapidissima | reverse complement strand
GCAGCTGGGGGGTCTGGGGGAGGATGACTCTGGACGGAGGTGGGGGCAGGGCAGAGTGGTCATTGTGGCTGGCTAGAGGTGGGATAAGATGAGGGGGCATCAGACTGACCTTTCATGCCGCCAGAGAAACCCCTCCAGTTGGCGAAGACCATGAGCGCCAGACCCTCTCGGTTCAGGTCCTTGATGGCCTGTGCCGTTTTGAAGGCCGAGTCAGGGAACCACACCTGGCCCGCCTGCTGGATTATCTGTCAGGGAGAGAGGAGTGAAAGGTCATGGACTCTCAGAGGTCACAGAGGAGGTCAACAAAGGGTCAAGGGACACATTTATAAGGTAACAGTCCTGATTCTCATTCTAAAGTGCTAAAACAGCTGAGGCTCTCTCTGGCATCTTCATTTATATACTGTAGTTTCACTGAACAAGCACTGGTAGCTAAACATCTGTTCACATCTAGCTGCCGTGTGCTTGTGGTGGGGTTCAAGGCACGTACCTTGGCCTCTGAGTCCAGGTTTGCAGGGTCCGCAGGGACCGACAGCTCCACACATCTGGTTTCCACAGCGACCACTCCCGTGGGGATGCCTCCGAGCCTGTGGCCAAAATCAATGTTCATCAAAACGCACAACTGTCAAAATGTCATTGATATGACAAAGCACAACGTACGTACACAAAGTAAAATCACACCGACACAAAAAAACATCTGAATAACAAAAAGTAAAAACTTTAAAAATAAATAATTTACATCCAACACATTACGCAGGGAAAGGGTTTACTTGTTATTACACTTCATTTACCATCAACAACCCCTCTTTGAACATCTTGCAAATCACCTGAGACTATTTGTACACACACGCTGCCACATAATGCACCATTATCTCCCAATAGCTCCCAAGCATTACTGAGGAGCTTTATAAAGGGTAAGTAACAAAATGATGACCTTTTCTCAAAAAGAGGTAAAAAGGCAAAAAAACAGATCATAATAAGAGAAACATAGACAGAGAGAGTGAGAAAGAGGAAGAGAGAGGGGGGGTACAGAAAGGGAAAGAAAGAGTCAGAGGCACAGCGCCTTCATGTCTGTACAAAATATTCATTATGGAAGCCAATCTGAGGGCCACTGACAGGGCCTGGGGTAATTGTTGTGTTTTTCATTAGAAGAGGAAATGAGCATCCGGAGGTGAGATGAGGCTGAAATGGGCTCATCACGGCCGCAACGTCTATGTGTATGTGTGTGCGTGTGTGTGTGTGTGTGTGTGTGTGTGTGTGTGTGTGTGTGTGTGTGTGTGTGTGTGTGTGTGTGTGTCTGTGTGTATGATGCTTTGAGATGGGACACTGAGCCCCACACACATCCCTTCCAGGACCAAATTGTCCCGACTCTTATAACAACCCCCCCCCCCATCCTCTTTCTCTCTATTCCACTATTACTGGAGAACATTGGGATGAAACTGCTCTGGACAGAAAAAGATTGCGGAGATGAGAAAGAAGAAGAAAAAGAAAAAAAAAATGTGCAGGACAAACAAAAAAAAAAGAGAAAGAAAAGAAAAGAAAGGGAGAAAAGAAAAGAAAGAAAAGAGAAAGAAAAGAGAAAGGGAGAAAAGAGAGAGAGGCCGGGTAGGGGGATGAAGAAAATGAAAAGGAAGAGTCTAAACGAGAACATGATGAGAGTGCAATCCATTCCAGCCTGGGATGAGGTGCCCATGAGAGAAAGGGACAAAAGAACGACAAAAAAGAAAGATGATGGTGGAACAGATAGAATAAAAGAGAGAGGGAGAGACCAAGGGAGAGAGAAAAAGAGAGAGCAAGACAGAAACAGAGAGAGAGAGAGAGAGAGAAAGAGTGTGCAATGGAGGATATTGACAGCCAGAGAGTGTTCCCGGTACTGAAAAGCATTGGGCAGTGTTTGTCATGGCGGGGTCAGTCCGTGATTGTGTTTGTTTGAAGCCAAGAGGTGACGGGGTGGGGGTGGAATGAGGAGAGGGGCCAGTGGGCAGAGTAAATGTTGAATGGCCAGGGCCAGAGTCGTGGCCCCCACTGCCCTCATCCTCACAGGCCCTTAGAGGCCCTCTGGGGTCAGACCTCATCTCTGCTGCCCAGGGCTCAAAAGAAGCAGGGCCATCACAGGGGAATGGAGGGACCGGAACAGAGGGAGGGAGAGCGTTAGGGAGAGAAGTGAAAGATTGAACAAAAAACTAAAGGAATAGGAGGGAGAGGAAGAGAGGGGGAAGGAGGGAATGAAATGAGCAAAGAGAAAACATGGAGGGAGGAAGAAAGGGAAAAGGGAAGGAATGAGTGAAAGTGTGTTCGAGTGTGTGTGTGTGTGTGTGTGTGTGTGTGTGTGTGTGAGTGAGTGAGTGAGTGTGTGGGTGAGAGGGGGAGTGTGTGTGTGTTTGTGTGTTTATGTGTGTGTGTAAGCAAGTGAAACAGGGCAATACCTTGCTCGACCCACCACCACTGTCTGTGCCCAGGGCTGCATGATCTCCTGGAACGAGCCGTGGTCAAAGAAACCACT
>NC_055971.1:9052329-9054829 GCF_018492685.1 Alosa sapidissima | reverse complement strand
TTGACCAGACCAGATCTCAATTGAGAATCGGTCTGATGTTAGCCAGGCATACAGTATATATAAACATATAGGGCTCTATCTTGCACTTTAGCGCAATTGACTTTGTGCAAATCGCTTTGTGGGCGGATCTTGGGTGCTGTTTCTATTTTACCGGTGGGATAATGACTGTTGCGCCCGACGCAAATCTAAAATGGGGTGGTCTGTAGTAGCTACATTATTCTTGAGTGTGGTTTGGGCGTAACGTGCAATAAACCAATCAGAGCGTCATCTCACATTCCCTTTAACAACAGACACGCTTGCTCCATAGCTGATTGCTATTATGATGGCAGATTTGCCAGGCGCAGCCAGGAACGGTTCACAGCGCTATAGTCAGTTGGGAACAGTTTGCTATTGATTTTTCCTCTTCACAAAATGTAATACAGAAATGTCACTTTCCGATGTTTTGGGGTCACTCTCACTGAATCACAAGGTTATGAATGCATAGTGATATTTTCGCAATGTAATCTAACATTACCTCACTATAGACAATGCGGATCTGTCTAAGCTCTCCTCTCCCGTGCTGCTGCTGGGGCATTTGGGTTAAATGGCATCGGCATGCAGTTCAACATCACGTCTCATTAAGTCCTCTAATATTTCCTAATTTATGTCATCAACACATCCGTGATTCGTGGAAATGTGTTCGCTAGATTTATACCTGTTTTTTTCACATCGGACACCACACTGATTTCCCTCGTGTAGCAATATTTAGAGGGGATGCATCCCCTCTATTGAAATCCGGAGACTTCTTCTTATTTTTCTTTTTACCTTTTTGTGCACGCTATTCAGCTCAAACCGTTTAACGTACAAATTTGGTTGAAACACCGTTTCGTAGATCTTCCAAGGCTTTACCGTCCTATCCGTTTTTCATTTTTGAGAAGTTTATACTTTTTGAGATATTTGTAATTAAAAGTGTATTTTTCCCCCATAGACTTGAATGGGGGCTGTGATGTCATAATAGAGCCAGCTGCGCTCGTTAAGTAGTTCTCAGAGCAGTTCCCATGCTAATCAGAACACTGGCACAGGTGTCACCTGTGAGGACTCCAACTGTCTCAGCTTCTAAGCATACAATCTAGCTCTACCTGAACTACACATCCTGTTAAAGTGTTTCCTGTGTGTCAAAATAAAAGTCCCAGCCATATCTCATGCATTCAGCATTATATCTCCAGAACGGCTTGACGTACATGCTTCAAATTTGGTACGAGTGTTTTTATGGACTCAAAGATGAAGTGAGTTGATGTTGGAGGTTGAAGGTCAAATGTCAAGGTCAAAAACACCTTGAGTGTGATATCTCAAGAATGCCATGTCACACAAGATTCAAATTTGGTTACTCCAAAAGCACCTTTGCAGGTATCACAATTACCCTACCAACCAGCTAGCATCAAGCTTAACAGCCCCACCAACACCCTAACCAGCAGATTGCATCCCCTCGTGCAATTCCTCGGAATTGCATTTCTAGTTGTCCTTGTAATTATGTATGGTTTGGAGAAATGGGAACTGCGTCGTATAGATGAGAGGAGCAAAGTGCATTTGGCAACACAGGCGCTCCTGCAGGTGTAAGCTACGGCTGTACCTTACCAACAGGCAACTCAACAACGAGAAACAGTTTCCAAGTTGACCTAACTTTCCAACTCTGCACAGTATCCCATTAACTGCATGACAGCTATTTACAATATTTATTTTATGTAAAGTAGAGTTTGTAAACACGTTATGATCAACTTAATGTACGCACAACTTTTGTTTAAGCAGGAGAGAGAATAACAATGAATGGACGCAGCAACTACAGAAATTGTAGCCAAGGCTACTTGCTGCTTTCTTTTACTGTCTATGGTTGCTGGTTAACAGCACATAATAAGCTTATTTAAGCGAATTCACAAACTCAAGACTTCAAGGCCATCATGGATATAAAAAGTTTTTTGAAAACAACGAAAGGATGGAGGGAACATAGCAAAGTTTGGAGTTATTTCAGATGGGCTAAATTTAAGGTAGGCGAAATTGTGGTGCTTGTCAAAACCTTAGCGCAGCTGGAATAATGCTTATAGGCTTAGGCTTAGGTTAAAGTGCACACAAAGTTTAAAGCCATACACAACGGTAAATTGAAACAAAACTAAAGGTAACTTTAGCCTTTATAGGGCTGTATAAAGTTGTCCAAATTAATAGCTCGTAATTAGGCGTTGTTGATGTAAAGATATTGCATGAGATTTACTATATAGGCTACTAAATTTTTAGTTGACCAATGCACGAACAAAACCGGGAAACGGACAAATATTATCAAGGCTTTGAATGTTTCCATCTGTGCAGAGGGTGTCTGTAGATCGGTGTGCATAGCATTCATTTCTGCAGGCCTGTGGCCAGGCATGCGCACTTAAAATAACATCTGAATTTGCGCCACTGACTTTTGACCAGGAGGTTCCTGGTCTGTGGCGGAATTGTTTTCTGAAACTGCAAAATATCAACAGGGACC